>NC_068362.1:33343190-33579882 GCF_020536995.1 Dreissena polymorpha
AGTGATCATCAGACTATAGTGAAAGGCTGTTCTGTTTTCCAGACAGTAACCTCATGGAAGCACACGAAGATTACTGGGCTGACGCATAAAATTCTTATATGCGCGCGTATTTCGGAAGGGATGAGTAAGACACTGTAGTTATTATTTTTTATTTCCGAGTATTTTAAGCGAAGTGAATATACATATTTATCCAGTTCTGATACTTAGATTAAGTATGAACATCGTGCACCACGAAGCCGCGTTGAAACGCACGAGTATTGCAAATTCGACCTTGTGACTATGTGTTTTGAAGTGTAAATATTATGAATGAAATGTTGAGATTTTAATATTTTATTTCGAGTGCGATTTGCTAGTGCATCGGATGAGATAAAATCGGATTATTTCTTACAGATAAAAGTAAGCAGTTTTATATCGTGTTGCTAAGCATGTTTAACATGTCGTTGTTTTGTGTGAAACGAAAAATAAATCAAAGTACTGACAGTACTGGTTTGACGATGCTTTTGAAAAAGATTGATATAAAAGCATCTATTTAAGTTAACCTACATCACCACACTTGTGTATGTGGGTACGAAAATATTGGTAGAAAAAAATGGGAACGAAAATTTCGGGTGCAAAAATTATGGCCAAAAAAATGGGTCGAAAAAATTTGGTTACGAAAAAAATTTGGGTAGGAAAAAAAATTCGGTACGAAAATATTTTGGGTACAAGCAAAAATTTGGATACGAAAAATGTAGGGTACAAAAAATTTGGGAAGTAGTACCCATGGGGAACTTGATCCATTTAGCGAAACTGGGAGGCGGGTTACATTCTCGATCAAATATAACAAGAAATATCTTTAAAAGATATTCGAAGTGTATTTTCTGTACCACTTATCTTAAAAAAACGTTCTGTTACAGTAAAACGTTGTGGGTTATAACATTACGTTTCAGCATATAAATTCAAAACTTGACATGCTCTTTAATTACACCATGCTCTTTAATTTCACATGTATATCATACCAAACTTTATATTTCGTTGTTTCCTTTCCTAAGTTAATGATGCTATGTGTACGGACGTGATTTCACATGCCCATGTGCATGAACATATAATTTTTCTCTTTTGATTATTGTTTTTTCTCTAATTCAATAAGCTTAGGCAAGTTTGTTCGTTAAGTACGACAATAATTTCATGATGATTCCCGAAAGTAGGTATGAGCACATAGTCGTAAGAGCACTTGAATACGTGAGTTCGCCCATGAACACATGGTAAGGTTAACTAAATCTCCGCGATATGGCTTAATATGTGTTTAAAACAGCAAACAATATCCGACAAACGAATGAATTATCAAACGTAGTATGTGCACTGATGTGGCTCTGTCATTTCTGTTTGAAAATTTTATTAAATTTTCAAAATGACAAAGCACGCATAAGAGCGAGTTTCACAGATGTCATCCGGCTATTATGCTGTTTATATACCATAGTCGCTACAACGTTTACAAATAGCAGGTTCGAAATAATTCGTTTTCTTTACACTCATGATCGCGTTGAAAGTTAATTATACACGTTTTAATTCGCAATTTATTTACTGAATCACGACAAATGTCAAAACAATACAGAAAATGAATAGTTGTTTCATTGATCTGTAAACATATAATGGATTGAATATAACTGATTTAAAATTATCGTTTTCAAACTATTATTAAATATTTATCCCAGAATATGCTGTCCTATTTATAGCTGAGCCTCCTATACCTTTATCAATGATAATAAGCGAGGTATGCCGATTAGAAAAATCGAGCTATCTCAATCGGACTGGCTCGGTCTTTTACATAGGTCGCCATTGTGAAGAATTTTTTCATGGTATGATAACTTAGACGAGCTGCTTCGCAGCATCGTCAAAAACGTTAGCCTAACACACAATTATAATAATAAAATGCTTCTTTTGAAAAAATCAACAGGTTCAAAAACATCAGACAAATATTAATTTTTTTAACAGATAAATAATAAATTTAGTGAGACTGACATTTTGCCTGTGCTAAAAGAAATATGTTTATGGTTATATTTTGAAATAATATATTTGCATATAAAGGTTATTTTACCAGATACGGTTGACAATGTTTCTGATGTATTCTCCGAACTACGGTTTCCATGATGAATACTGAACGTAAGTATTATCACGTACACATATCAAAGCTGAAGAATACCAGTTTTTATGGAAAATAATTTGGGCTCTGGTTGATTATAGGAAAAAAACTATGGTTTAGGAGTTGAAATCAGTTTTACTATTATTATTATTTAATTGAGCTGTTACGCCATTGGCAATGGTGGTTATAAGTTACCCTAATATTCATACTCCACACGGTCCAACCTGTCAACGGTTATGGCAAACAACAAGTATGAATATATGTATCCCGGAAAAAGCAACTTTTTGGAAAAAAAACACTAATCTGCTGGTACAAATAAACATGACCCATTTATGATCCTTTCAAAATTACACACCGTATCAACCATTATTATTATTAAGGAAGCTATCATTGGTTGATATAATGGACCAGCGTTGCTTGTACCGGGGTAATTAGTGGATTTTTCTAAACTCGTGCTTTTCCGGGATCAGTCTATTACACATCACGACATGCTTATCCATATACTAGTTACATAGTACATACACACGTTTATCCAATGTGGATATGTGCGTGTTGAATATTAAGCAAATCTGGTCAGCTCCCATATATCTGACACAAAATGTGTACCTTAAGTAATAGACAAAAATACGTGCCTAAGTGTGTAACAACATAAACAACGCCATGGCCAATGTGTGAGCGGATCTATAGGCGTGTCTTGCATATCTGTATATCTATGGTAGCATATTTGGGATGCGGTACCACTCTCGTTGACAGTAGGTTCGATTTTTCAATCAGTCCTGTTAGATGCAGCAATCCTCACGATTGATCGTGTTTCTATTTCGAGTCACTGATTTGGTCCGTATGTTCTCTGTATTACGCAAGACTAGCTTTAAAAAATTTGATACAGTTGAGCCTCGGTAATATGTCCTCGCAATATTTTGGTGCACTCAAACCACAATCCGCATGGGTATGTCACGCATTTGGGGTTACTTTACCTTGAAAAATTTAAACCGTTTGGCAAACCAAGAAGCAAAAACTGTGCTCAGTATATGACCTATTCGATTCCGCCATTAAGTTTTTTTTAAATACTAATAAAACAATAAAACTTCAACCCTAAAACTAGCATTCATTACTAAATAATATTTTCTGAGTCATTATTGAACTATTTAAACATTTAAAACTTTGAAAATGACTCGGTTACTAAATACATAAAATTGAATTTATAGTTCATTTCAATACCTTTTTTCTAAAACACACATTTAAATGGTTAAAAGTAGACGAAGGTTGCAACACATTTTCTTGTGCATAACAGATGAATCACGAATGTCGCACACGAGTTGGCTCTGATTTACATCTGTGCGTTTACCACTTACAACCATACAGTTTGCAGTTATACAACAAATGCTTGCACAACATACACTATCGATACATGATCCATGTAAATGTACGATCCTTGAGCCAAATTGTGTAAACATGTAAAGCCACGGCGTGCTTGAAAATAGGATTATAAATTGGCATTGAAATTAATCATACATGCAACGATAGTTCATGTATGCCTGACTCCATATTCCGGTGGGAGACATTTTCATATTTGCAATTGGGATTTGTTGCTGGCTGATTTTTGTGTATAATTTGAATATATAAGGAGACATCAAAATTTCACTTAAAATGAAACAAAAATTGAAACCTGTATTGAACAAGATGTCTATCCGAATCTTGTGCTTTAAAAGCTAACTCAAGTGAGGTAAAAGAAAAATACTTAATACTTAACTTAACGTAACCTGAAAACTTATATACAGTCGTTTTTTTAAAATCAACTGATCACTTCGGCAAATAAAGAGTTCATATGTGTAATAAATCTCGGTAGTTCACTGCGTTATGCTTGATGTCAACATCGCTGTTAGGCGAGAAGACTGTTTGACTGTTTTTTCTTCCATGTTCCCACAAGTATTGTTGTATGTGATACAATTGTCGTTGATATATATACATTTTTTATTACCGCACACCTTCCATGTGTTTGTTTTAACAAACCATTAAAACACAAGATATAAAGTAGATTTTAATGCTCACAATGGTTCACTACTTATACTCATAGTTATAATTATCATGTGAAGATACATGTACAGTAAAAGCTTGCAGAATATTTAACAATTATAGTTGAAGCTATTCTCATTTAACAATCCTTTTCTAACCCTACTGGAATTAACATAAAATATAGCCATTAATGGTGCAAGTATCAAAACTGTTAGGATTACCGGCCGGCGTGTGAAACCCATGCTTAATGTAAAATGTGAATGTTTCCTCCTTTATTTCATAAATAACTCGTTAATTGTACAAGTAAGTCTAGCACAATCTGTTCCTAAAACATTTTGAACCCAGGAAGTGTATAGTACAATATACCATTTGGCGCCAGTTGTTACTGTCTAGCAACAATTTCCGGAATATAAGTACTATCGATGTAAAAATACGACAATAGTATTGTTACGCACAAAATATTGCTATTTTGTGCCAACTCAACTGTTTTTGTAGAAAATCGTTGATAGAATTCTTCTGGTATGTGTTTAGCGACTCGTTAACAAAGTGTTCTGGACTGTTTGGTATATTACGTTCGCGTATTTCGAAAGGGAGAAAGTAAAACTGTATAAGAAGTTGTTACCATGCAATATTGCTGGTACTGAAAATGCATAGTTAATGGTGGCTTATTAAGCCTCTATTGTTGGCGCGATGACTCACTGCTGAAGAAGAGTTTTAACAAATTGACCTTGTCACTTTTTATTGAGCGTTTAACGTGTGTTAGTTTGAAAGTACCGTTTTTTCCAACTGAACTCATACATTTGGCATGCGTTTTAGCAAGAGCATATAGTTCTGAATAAGAGGTTACGAGAGAATGAATTAAAAAAATAATTTTTTCTACAGTGTTAAAAAGTAATCAATGGTTAATAACATCAAATATCTCAAAATGTGTACGTGACGTTCATTATTACATGTACACTAGCAATATACGTAGTTTGTGCTTTGTCAGTATGACAAGTGGTATTACAACTTGTTATATCCTTTTTTATATGTGTGTATATAATTATGATTAACTCAATAAATAAGATCAACGCAAAAAATAATACTGACATGCCGATTTTACTGAAACGCATTATGTCGGCTGCTCAACCCTCGTCGGGTTAACATAGGCCAGTTTTATTACACTTAGTGGATAGTCTAGCAATATTGTAAAATAATGTATTGCATTTATTAAATAATCTTAGCAATACAAGCCATACATGTCATACAATTACGATGTTAGTATTCGTTATATAGTACACATATTTCGAATCGACCTAAAACTCATGTGAACTTTGAATAAAAAACTTACAAAAATCGTTTGTATCTCCTATGACTCACCACGGTTTTGCTGAGACTGATTCGTAATTGATGTGCATAATTATCGAACTTCACGTTACATGCTTATACAGGCAGAAACCATACAAGTTCCCAATCGCTACAGAATAACGTGATAACAAGGTATTTTAAATGCGTATATATATATATCTATTTGCGTCGTGTATTAATTCAGAAATTCTATTGTAAATGTATGGTTGTTATTGACGTTCGCCTGTTGCGTGAGTTTTTGTTTTGCTCATTGTGATTATACAACGATTGTGTGATATCATTTGTCTTATGTGCACTCTCATTTCACCTGGTGTTCACACAATAACGTTATACTCACGTGTATGATAAAATTAATAATTGTGATTTTAACCCATTTATGCCTAGTGTCCTGAAAAAATTGTCCTGAACATTGCAAACAGCGTAGACCCAGATGAGACGCCGCGTAATGCGGCGTCTCATCTGGGTCTACGCTGTTTGCTTAAAGGAATTTCTGTAAGAATATTCTAAATTATAAATAAATATACTATACATCCCTAATTTTGGAAATAATTGATCCAATTTAGAAGGATGAGAGAGTCCACCAGGCATAAATGGGTTAATAATTGTGATTTTAATCCTGTGATCATTACTTATATTGTTGTGCTCGAAACAAGTAATGTGTCTTTTTTTAGTTAAACACACGTCCGCTTGATATGCATTCTCTGCGTAATCGTTTGTTAAACTGAATCTTTATTTCAATTCAGACGCCCAAACTTATCATTTTAGTAATTAAAATGGTAAAATAATAAAATACATTTCCTAATAGAATGAAAGATGCAAAGCCAGAGGCCACCGCAGATTCTGAAGTCACCTACACGATATTTGTAGGCGTTCCATTCCATAGAAAACTCTGCTGAAAATGTACCATCCAAATCCAGATGCACGTAATAGAATGCTATTACGAAGTTATAGTCAAAGTCCACAAAGTCAAAGAAGTTCATTGCGGATGATATTCACTGCTTAACCCATTCATGCCTAGTGGACTTTCCCATCCTTCTAAATTGGATCAATTTATTTCCAAAATTAGGGATGTCTAGAATATTTTCTTCATTTAGAATATTTCTTACAGAAATTCCTTTAAGCAAACAGCGCAGACCCAGATGAGACGCCGCATCACGTTTCAAACTACATGCAACACTTTTCTTTACTTTCAATGCGCAAACGCATGTTGCAAATGTACAATGAAATATGTTTTGATTTTTATGTCTCCCTCCACTATAGTGGGTGACATATTGTTTCATGCGGCGTCTCATCTGGGTCTACGCTGTTTGCCAAGACCTTTTTTCTAGACGTTAGGCATAAATGGGTTAATATAGTTTTGATTTCTCATTCATATTATTATCTGGCAATGATTCACAGGGTTTGCAAAACTCGAGTAGGTCTTGAATTATTTCTTTCTTTTCACTAGCGACAGTCAGAGGTTTGCTATTACATACACAAAACTCAGAACATGTCACGAACGTATCACACGTTCGTACACATCGGTACATTTTATTAACATACCAAATAATATGCTAATGCAGGAAAACTTTTGCTTTAGATTCTAATGCATACTAAGTTTGGCAAAAACCGAAAAGTGTGACATTTTATACATATGAAATGCTTATACAGAATTAAGACGTTAGTGATTATTGATCAAGGAATTAGCCTTGGTAGATATCATGATACTCCCGCTAGTAGGACGTATACTGCAGTAAATATGTTTGAAACAAAGGTTATACATTTGTGGATGGAACTTCTTTCCCATTCCTCAAACGATTAATAAAACTTAACATAATTGTGTGTCTTCACCAGAATATTCCCCAATACGAAATTATTCCTGCGTTATTTCTCTTTGGGATATTAGTCGCGTTGGTGACAAAGAAGCTCATGAAACATAATGCAAGTCCCCCATTAAAATTCACATTCACATTAAACTTAAAATAAGATATAAGTGTTTTTATGTTCGAAACTATTGCAAGATAAGTATATGCACTCAGTATGCTAAAGCACTGTCTCTCCCAGTGTTGTGATCTCATTTGAAATTAATTGCCAAGTTTATACAGAAATTCGCTAAGTTTAAATGCCTGCTTGAAATCAATCATTATTCACGCGGTGTTATGAACAAGGTTTATTCGTTATGTGTATTGAAAAGGTTTTTATTTGCACTTATGAATACTCATATTCTATTAGATCTGCTATGATGTATTCTCGTAACCGTTGTCAATAGCGATAAACGCTTCGCACAAGAATATGACAACTGTTCATGTAAATACGTTGGCATTAAATCTACATTTTATCACCTGTATATACAATGGGTTACTTAGATGCAATTCAAGCGGATTGTAATAACAATATGTATCCTTATTGTGTTTCTATGGTTGTATTTGCCCTATATTGTCTATGGCATTCACTCGGACAATTCTTACAAGAACATGAAAAATATATACTTAAACACTTAATTTGCAGTATATGCATATCGGTTTGCTTGTTTCACTTCAAGTCAAATTAAACCAATTTGTAAGCGAATTGCGTTATTATGACCGTTCTTTGACATTCCTAATGGAAACCGGTTAGGACCTTTGGTGGTAGTAATGACAATTGATAAATGTTATACAGATTTGTTCGCTGCAAAACAATGTCCTGAATGTTAGTTGTGGCGATAATGACCCGAGTGCCGAGGTAAACCGTGCGACTCTCACTGTGAGACCTTTTACGAAGAGATAAACGTATTTTGCAAAATGCACATTTGTAAATTTGCGATGTATGTCGACCCTCTTTGATGTTATTATCCGATAAATAAGTGCATCCATTAGGGACTAATTCTATCGCACCGTTTATCTAGTTTCCTAGAAAAAAATGACTGAGTAATTCTAAGCCTCCGTATATGAAGATCAGCACACATTTTTGGCCAGAACTAGGTCGCGTCGTCTCTGAATCATACCCGTTTTATTGCTAGTAAGTAGCGCTAATATTTTATTATGTCTTTGTTGAAATGTTCGAACATTAAAACAAAACTCGTAAAGTATATGGTGTGCGTTAAGTTTGTTCAGAATGGGCCGTATACTTATCAATAATGACGCAAACAGTAGTGCTTAATAAAGTTTCCTATAAAAGGATGCTTCATTCTGTCTCATTATGTACAATTAAAGGGCCTTTTCACGGATTTTGGAATGTATTGCAGTTTTTGATCAAATGCTTTATATTGACAAATGTAAACATTGGATCTTAAAAGCTCCAGTAAAAAACAAGAATAAAATTAATGGGGCCTTTTCACGTTTGGATAAATTGACAAAATTGAAAAAAGTTGTTTCAGATTTACAAATTTTCGTTTCATTATATGCATCTTTTGACGATTTAAAAACCCGAAAATTATAAAGCGTTGCAACGCGAAACGAATTACGAATTAATAATTTAGTGAGTTCTGTTCTTGTCGTTATATTTTGTGAAACTACTAGGATTGCTTATATAAAGTATAAAATGCAGCACTGTATCCGGAGTAATGACCGAATGGTCTAATTGGCAGACTTTTTACTCCAGGACTCCAGGGGTCAGCGGTTCGAGCCCTGCTGAGGGTTACCTTTTTTTCTTTTTTTAAATTTTATTCTTGATGTTTTACTGGAGCGTTTTATATCCAATGTTAACAATTATCAATATAAAAAATTAATGACAAACTTCAAAATAATGCCAAAATCTGTGAAAAGGCCCCTTTAAAGGAAAAAAGGAACCCTCAACTGGACTCGAACCACTGACACCTGGAGTAAAAGTCTGTCGCTTAGAACACTCGGCTATCCATGCACATACAGTGAGCGATGAATTTTATATTTAATATTAGCAATCTTCGTAGTATCACAAAATATAACGACAACAACAGAACTCTCCAAATTATTCAATCGTTTCGCGTTGCAACGCTTTATAATTTGCAGGTTTTTAAATCGTCAAAAGATGCATATAATGGATATTATAGAGAATGGAAATGTTCGGTATCACTGTTCCCTCACAAATATCACAACCACAACGAAAATTTGCGAATCTGAAACATTTTTTTAATTTTGTAAATTTACCAAAACGTGAAAAGGCCACTTTAAAACTGATTTAATAACTGCACATGTCAAATGAAAATACCGTCGATTTTGTTTCTTTAAACACAAAAAATTTTGCATCGATGTAAAACATAGTTTGGTCAGCAGATATGTTTGCAAATTCCATATTCAACATGTGATTTCTTCCTATGAAATCCAACCGACCCGCATACATATGTGTATGTTATAGTCGAAGTCGATCATTTCGCATAGAGGCACATTAGGGTTTCGCATAACACAAGTTTGCCCTTGATTTATAATTTTGATTTCACCCCTGGACGTCAGATGATTTCCAATTACATAAGAAACAATTGCATTATTTGCTGACCGTCTTATAGAATCGGACATGGTACTATTGTATGCTAGCTTACCAAATAGTAAAACATGCGCTTTAACAATTTAGATTTCTTGATTTTGAGAACGTTTTTTTAGGTTATTTGAACTTCCATGGCATTTTGTGCAACATCTGCGTGTCAGGATTTGTATCGGACCTGTTTACATCGGTTGAATCAATCACACACAGTCACAGATATAATTGTAATTCCAATCATTACAAAATGTATTATAACAGCGAATGTAAATGTATAAAGGACGTTGGCTGTTTAGTTAGCCCGACGTATCGGCATTCAAGTTTCACGTTCTTCTCAATGCAAATGGAGACATAAAAGAACAAAGGCGTATTTTTACTATCCTTATGTTAACAGAAATTTCAAGTCGATACTGAGAAATGTCTGTTCAGATAAAATGTTTACCTTTTCCACAAGTTAACTTCTTGTTTATTAGTAGTGATTCATGCGCAAGTACATATGTACCGGTAATCTCACTATCTTATCTGTACGCACGCCCAAGTGTAGCGAAATTAGTACTTTTAAAGCACGCATACACGTCGTGCAGATTTTGTTGTTGAATATCAAATCGAATGTCCTTCACGCTCTGTTGAAACGTATTAAAATAAAGCAGAAGAAGAATCTGACGAACGGACTGAACAAAACATACCTACTAAACTGTCCGCCTACACATTAAAACATGTGTTGTTTAGATGCAAATCAATCGTCCTAAAATGAAATTGATTATGGTCAAATTTTAGCACGGAGGCACTCGTTGCTGCATACGAGTATTGAAATACAAAAATAAACTGTAAGTTATGTTTGTTGTTGGTCTGATCAAGAAAGAGACAAATTGATAGAATTTTTGCATAAAAATTTAACATGAATATTATTGCGTCTGCTAGCATTATCAAAACATCAACCCTTCAAGAACCAATTCGCTGGGCATAAGTATTCTTTAAGTAAATAATAGGATCATATATTGCTATCATAGACAACAAAGCTTGCATATACCGGTATTCCAGATTGAGATAAGTGATAACGGTTATTTTAGGTTATTTTAATACACATTAATTAAAGTAGCTTCAATTCGTTCCACTTAATAGCCTTCAATGTTACATCAATAGCGGTCTCTTCAACGCTTCAATCATTACAAATGCATAACATACACCAACGCCTTCACCTTCATTATGATCATCGACATCATCGTCAGCAACAACAACTCCTACAATCAACAACACATATGTTTCATCGACACGTAGGAGAGATATATACATTTTTTTCAATTGATTATGGGGGGGGGGGTATGTACATATTTATACATGCAATCTGTCCGATACTGAAAATATATTGTAAACAAAATTGCTAATGTGATTATTAAGCCTGGTATGTAACTAGCGCGTTGAATAACGTCTTATGGACGCGTATTACAAACTTCCCTTTGTCACTTAGGGTGTTATATGTCTTCAATAAAGCGCTCCATGGGTCGTGTTTTTTATGCAGCGTTTCAAGTTGAATAAATTATTTTATGTGCGTTTTGAAAGAGCACATGTTTATGATTTCGAGGGATGAATTGAAATGGCGGAAATTTTCGTACATCGAGTGAAAAGTAAGCAGTTTACATATTTCTTAAATTAAAGTGATCTGACTACCCGTGTTTATACGTTCGGCGTTGTTTGTTAGTGTAAAGCTAAGAGATAGATTAATCATATATACTTTGACAACATTTTGCAAAGAAGTATATATAAACACAAACACACAACTTCAAAAATTTAAGAAAATTGAATATGCATCGAATAATGTTGCAAAAGTTTGAAATACAAATCTAGCCGATGAACTAAACGTTTACCATAATCCGAATATTAACCATGTTCGAGTTTATCATAAAAGAATTTTTTGTGTGAATCTGATGAACTTTGAAATATACAAATGTTATCAAATATTCTTTTCATCGGCTGTTTCTATCACTCAGCGCAGAGCATGCTATATTACGCGTTATACATATTGTTGTAATGCCTATGATTCATCGAGCACTTAAGTCAAAAACGTTGCGTGGAATTAATTATAACTGCATTAACTTTATTAATTGTTTATGCATGCTCTCGCTGAAAATATACAGAGAGACGAATAACGTGATAACATATTTGTATGAATGCGTTTAAATTACATTAGAGTTTTTTTTCTATTCCGTATTAGATCCAAATAACATGTTCTTTTAACATGACTGTAGGTTTTTCAATGAGCTTTAAAAGTCGTGCTTACATTGATTGTTTTAATAGGTGTGCATGCATTAAGTGTATATTTTTAGGTATGTATACGTGGAAAAAATATGCTAAACATGTAAAAATTAATTGCTTGTCGGTTTAATTAAGATTTTTCACGTGACATATTTTCATTCTTTTAACTCAGTTTCTAATGTTTGTGCACTTTCAGATGCTCTCTCATATTTTATAATATTTGTTTCAATGCAATTGATCATTTTCTCTTAAACTTTTATTATTGTTTCGTTTATGTACTGTTATATGGTATAACTAGTTTGTTTACTCCCATTCGCTTACATGACATAAGCTCTCGTGGGTAACCCATGAGCTTTCGTGTGACACATGTGCACTATTACTAAACGTAGGTTTTCTTTAAGGACATTATTTTCCTCGAGTGCCATAATTTGACGCCTCTAAGCAGTCTGTTGAAATCATGTTGCTCTAACTAGGGATATAGGTCATTAATATTTTTTTTCATTATACATTTACCTTTTATTTACACATTTTCAATGAAATTGATTGTGTTATCAACCAAAATTCGTTGATAAAAGAAATGATCTTATGCTACTGTTACGATGGTCATATTTGTTTAGAGTGTCATAAAACGACGCCTCTGATTGGTTGCCTGCTTTACATGTAACCATCACTCCTGTGAAGACTGAATACATGATTGTTGTACTTACATTTGTATAACTGTTAAAGCAATATGGATCTTATATTAATGTAATCAAATGAGGTTTTGAATTTTATTCATGTCAATCATTAACAAGTTTTCAACAAGTTGCATAGATACATGTTTTTATCTTATTTAACTCCTCACCAACAAAGTGAGGAAACTTAAACACATCACCCTCCTGAAAACTCTCACTGGGGTACAATATATTAGAATAAGATGTACCCAATGTCCACACCAAGATCATTGTACTCACTACAAATAACACCAGTTAAGTACTAAGATGAACAGCACTGAGCATGAATTGGTTGCACACACAGCAAACGTCTGTGTCAGCCTCATCCTCTGAGGACTTATCAATAGCAGAGACAGGTGATAATGATTTAATAGTTTCAGAAGGTTCAGGTTGTTCAGTTTTGCTCAATTTCATGGACTTTGTCTTATTGTTTTGTTCATATTCATTTTCCTGTATGCGATGAACCTGACATCCTCTGGTATGCCATACTTTCTGGAAGTGGTTTTAATAGGGGTCCTTGTCAGCAACACATTGTCATAAGATTTGTTCGTGGAAGTAGGTGAATAGCACCTGTACTTCTTTTGTGACGCCAAAAATAGTTATAATTTTATAAAAAAAAATAAGTAATAAACATAATACGCAATTACAAAAATAACACTTACTAGTTACAATTTTATTTAGCATATCACAAAAATATATCCGGACTTCAAATCAAATTTAACTCATGCACCTTTTTTGTAGTGAAAATAAATATATGTATACGATGTTTTGTCGCATGAAAGTCTCGTGACTTATGAATGAAAATAGTGAGCTTTTTTCGACGAAACCGATGTATGTTCCCCTGTCATATTTGCAAAGAAAAATTGGGTGTAAAGTGCTTAAAAACATTGCATGATGTAAAATACTTAAAAATACATCAATTGCAAACCAATCAACCATATCTTACCTTTTAACCAGCTATTTTCCACATAAGCATTAACAACTGTAGTAAGTTGTGCGTAGCATATAATCGGTAATTGTATGACATCAACGGATATGGCTTATGTATCATACAGATACCAAAAATAAAGGTTTCTTAAAAGTATTTTAAATCAATATTTTCACCATTCTTTCTTTACTTACACTTCATTCCCAATGGCATTAATTGTGACTGTAACGTGTATCCTGCAACAATACCATTGTCGACATTTAACAGAAGGGTCCCTTTTGTAAGGCGATTGTGTCAATTTAATCAAGGATGTCGTAGATTTTACCACCGCTATGAAAATTGCAACAATTTGATGCCATGTTATATCTGATGACATTGCTGCTTTGAACGCTGTACAAGCTTCAATGTCGTTTGTTTCGCAAAGTTTCTGTAGAGCTTACGATTTGCGGATCGACTACAGGTGTGCGAGTTTTATGTTTTCGCTCACAAATTTACAGTATAATAAATTACAGGATTGTACGAAGGTGCATTGCGAATTATTGTTCACACCATTTAAGCATTTTGGTTGCAATATTTCCCCAGCGTATTAATTCAAATATAAATATATATTTACGGGTTTAATAGAAAATGTTAAGCTATTGTCATGGCGAGAAGCCGTATTTGTTGAAAATGTCAGAAATACCTGGTCTGCTGCCATATATCGAGGACTTTTATTTTAAATTCATGTGGGAGTATCTGTGAAAACGCATATCAATCGTGTTAAGAATTTAAACCATTCTTGAAACACACGTGATAATTGAAAACATGTTAAGATCACGTTCTGTATTTAGAGGTTAATCCACTCTGATAGACATTCGAACCGAGATTTTAATCAATTGTGTAAGTTGCAGCAATGTGCTAGATGGATAGTGTTTCTATTTTGAGTCACTGATTATGGGCCGTATCTTCAACCTTTTGCATACGCCTCCAAACAATGTAATACAGTTTAACCTTCGTAACATGTCCCCGGAATGACCTTGACCTTTACAATCGCCATTTTAGGTCGCCGTGGTGTAATGGATATGGTGTCCGCCTTGCGACCGGGAGGTCACGGGTTCGATCCCCGCTGTGGGAGCGTTCTTTCGATCTTCCATATAGACACCAAGTACTGGTTCTAGGCCCAGGAAACGGACTCGAGAGCATTTGAAATAAGTAGGAATTACTTTCTATGCAATCGAGCTAAAATAAATAGGTTTAAACTAATCGCCATTCGTACGAACGAACGACAACTCTTTTTCGCCCTTAGTTACAAAAAGACCCAATAGTATACATGTATTTCAATTTCTTCAATATATGTATTCCATAAACGTTTGATTAAATGTTAATTTGGTAAATAGTAAATAGAAAATTGAATCTCAAGCCATTGTCAATGTGGATGAAAGGGCATGCTCTCTTCGTACCCGTATTTTAACTGCGTATGATAAAACTCAATTCGTTAACTGCACATCAATGACTGATTTCGGTCAAAAAATTATTGTTCATTTGTTGACGCACAATGATTCTTATATACAGAACATTATTTTGCGTAAATAACAAAGTAAAAATGCAGAAAACTTCTAAACAAAACATGCCTGTTATTCTAGAGTTTGAAATAACGTGTTGGATGATTTATAAAGTGCTACGCAAAACCACGTACACAATTCAACTGTTTCCTTTTATTACGGTTGAAGACTACGAAGATTGTCTTGCATAATGACAAATATATAGGAATTTTTACTTAATGCAAGAATAATATTTGTTTATTGTTAAGACAAATAACCCATGCATTAAGTACATGTATTTGTCTCTGTAATAATATCATCCATATGGTTCATATTCGTAGTGGAACAATTTGCTCATAAATAGGCTTATGAAGACAATTCATGCACAATGCAGCCTTTTCGGAAACGATATTGGACTGATGGCTACAATTTTTTGAGTTCGCTTGCAGTAAATGGTCATTAATACACGTATTTGATGTGAAGATATAAATGTTTTAGTTAGGTCTTTCGAAAGTACTACCAGGAACCAAACTTGTTTGATGATATTCACATACATTATAGCAATGAGTGGTGGACATGTTTTTGTTGTTTGTTTAATAATTTGAAAAGACGCATCGGATTTCTGTCGAACGCCAAAAGAAACACAACCTACAGCACTGAATTTGTTTGAAAATTGACGTAGTGTTAGACCTGAACAATTTATCATTGCATGACTATCTACACTAAGTTATTTCTATGCTAGAAACATAACAAAAAGTAAGTACAAATTTAGTGATAATGTTTCTTATCGTGCATATTACTTAATTATTAAATTAGTCTATTGACCTTGTTTAAAGATTAATCCGTGAAATTATTGTTCTGTAAACATTTTGACATTTTTTTAGTTTACTTTCGATTCATAATTTTTGAGAGGCAAAGTTCGTGAAGATGTGCGTGCAGTGACTCATGTGTATTCACTCTTCAAACAAATTTGATATTGGTGCGAAAGTATTATTCCGCATGTCTGCACGGTTAAAATTATTATTAGTATCGCCTATTCGGAAGGTGTGATTGCAAGAAAGTAGCAAACTTAATTCACTGGAGCGATGCATACATCTCCTACGTCGCCCTGATGTCTACTTATTCAGCACTCCGCCTACTCCTTGCAAGGTCGCTTGTTTGGTTTGACTAATCAGCTGCATTGAAAGACCTTGAAAGCATAGAATTCCGCTCTGCGCCTAAAGTGCATTGGTATTTGGTGCTTCCTAATTTAATACGTCCATGTGAAAAAAAGTTGCATTTTGTAAAAGTCAATCGGGCGGGCTGGTTGCATGCGGCACAAACGTTGTCTAGAGTATTATTTTGTCCGCGCTGGATGGGTTTTCTAAACACTTTGCTGAAGTGATACACATGAGGACGCCAAGTGTCGCTCATAAGTATCAGGCTACAAGGTCACAAACTCCATAATTTCAAGGTAACATAATTACACGCAACTTTGACCGGACAAGTATGGATGAATGTTCAAATCACTTGGTAAAAGTGACAACTAAGACTGAGCGCTGAGCGCACGTATCAGCACATTGTACAAGGTTACTGTAATTTATGAAAAATGTTCAAATATAAGAATTTTAATCTAACCAATTTGTTTAGGCGATACCTCCGTTTAGAATTGATTGAATTTGATTAAAAAAATATCAAACACATGTATAGAGGTGATAATCGTGATGTGTGTTGAGTTCAAGTGTCAAGGTCATAGGTCGAAGGTTACGGTTACTATTCAAGGTCATGACAAAAGGTAAACTTCAAAATAAAGTGTCAAAGTTTCATTAGAATATATATTCTATAGAATAGAATAGAATTTAATTCTAAGCACTTTGCCGTGAACCTCGTTCAGCAGGGGCTTATTTAAAAAAAAAATCACCAGGAATAAGAATAAATGCGACAAATT
Organism: Dreissena polymorpha; assembly: GCF_020536995.1. Taxonomy (NCBI): domain Eukaryota; kingdom Metazoa; phylum Mollusca; class Bivalvia; order Myida; family Dreissenidae; genus Dreissena; species Dreissena polymorpha. The sequence goes on from NC_068362.1 coordinate 33,360,424, forward strand.
GTCGCTTGCTTGATTGATCCGATATATGTCTCCGCATGTAATTGCCTTTACTCATTTTCTAATGTCAAATACAAGAAAGCAACCCCTTTGATTGACAATGATTGTGAGCAGTAGTGTGCACCCAGGAACAATGCTCCTTGGCCAAAGGTCAATGTCAGAGTTGAAAGCGTCAAATGTAGGTAAAAACCCAAACACTCTGTCTAGAGCGTTTCTTGCAGCATGCATATATTTTAAATTACCTTGAGAGAAGTGAAAATCGTTGTGCGATAGCATATCACGCATATGGACTGGGTCATCTGCCCATTATTAAGTTCACAGTTATAAATTGCCAAAGCATAACTCGTTCAAGTTGTAATATTTTTTTCGAATATATTGGCAGTGACAGTCATGTTGAAAAGGCGTGTAAAGTGCAAGGTCCTAGATTCTGTCAAAGAAGAAGGACACGGGTGAAGGTCCATTGTCAGTATAAGAAATCGATTGACACTGTGTAAAAACCTGACCTAAAAATCGTTATAAGCATGCATATGTTTATAACAATAGTAATTGTTTTGCAGTTGTATTGGGAGAATGGTGGGTAACGATTCCCATGCTTTCAAAAATATTTAGCGTTGAATGGAATGAAGACAAAAATTACTTTAAACATTATAAGCATAGTCTAAATATAACATTGTTTATTTTAACGCGATAGCATTACAACACTGTGCTTATTCAGGCACTATTGAATCCGAAATTTTTAAATGTATATATGACCGCATACCCTACAATATTAGCACGGTATTAATATTTGATACTTTTGAAACGACCCTCGCTAGCTGCTGGCTTTAATAGTACAGTAGTAGTTCAGCAGCGATACACCAAATAGATTTAGAAATTGCTGGCTCGTGAATAATTGATACTCAGTGTATTTCGTTAATTAAACATGAATTTGTGGGAATGTATAATTAAACACCTCCTGTTTAGTGTAAAATAAAAATTGTGTATTAAAATGTGTGTTTTGTGAAGTAATTAAAAATAAAAAAAATAGTCGAATATGAATGTATACATGTTTTTCATTAAAATATTTCAATCGAAACCCAAACTGAGGATTGTGTGAGTGGATTTATTGTACCTCGTCAGTTTACTTTGGATTAATTTGTGTTCGAAAAAAGAATATTGAAGCCCTAAAACAAATATTGTAAGTACAGTTTAACCTGCATCCTTTTTAAACGCGTACACCATTAATTGTTATCAAGAGTACCGCTTATCTATTCATACAGATTTATGTTCATGTTACAATTTTCACTGAAATCGAAATGAATTAAATTTATGAATCAACGTAACCGTCATTTCCTGTTGTTAACTCTGTAGGTGGATGTGACCTGTTCAGTTTGTTTTAATTATGACTCATTTTAAAAGTATTTGTGATTTCACTTGTAATTGACACTTACATTAATGCGGATGTAGACGAATATATTATTTCCACGTTGAACTGCGCAGCGTTGTTTTGTTGGCTATTAAACTACAATTATCATTGCCTTTATTTCATCCCATACCAAGAATTCGCCCAATACATTACTCGAAATTCTTTTCAATGCGGCGTTAAGTTCAATTGATTTTATCTCAAGTGCTCTTTTGATACGAGCAAAAAGATGTTTACGGAAAAATATTGTCCATTATTTGTTTTATACAGTCATGACAGTAGAACATAGAAAAACGTGCGGGCATCGAAGCTAAATATTATCGAACAGTCGTATAAAAATGTCTTAGCTATATTTGGCGTTACTCACTAATGTTATTTACATTATTTGAATATATTGTGTCATAGCATTTTTGTAGCAGGGCCATTTATATTATTGTTGTAATCTATGCCAATAATAAATATGGTCCTAAAACAGTGACATTCGCATGCAACTCGTCACAAACCAGTCACAAAATTAATTAAACTGACGTTTCAAATAAATTATTCAATTAAAAACACACAAGTGAATGGTAACTATGTACTGATAAGATGATAGCGAGTCTCACATTTGTAGAAAGAATGTGGGAAACAGATTTTAACCCTTTACCACTTAGATACGTATTTTCACGAATTAGTAGTCCCTTAAAAGTGAAATTTGATTTAAGACCTTTCTTACTAGATTCAAGTTTTACAGGCTTCATTTCCACCACTTAGATACTGATGAGCAGCAAACAGCATAAAACCTGTACAGACTGCGAGTTACTCACAGGCTGTTCTGGTTTTATGCTGTTTGCACATAGGCATTTTCACTTTGCCTCTGAGTGGGAAACAGGATCTAAGACACAATGTGTCCGCTTAATTTCTACATGAAACATAAACTCAGGAAACAGTCAAAAGGACTCGCCTTTGAACGTTTTTGTAAATTGACAGTGTTGGGACCATGAATTAATGTTAACCTTCGTTTAAACGCTCGTATTTTACAAACTTACAAAGCATGGTTCCGCGGTAAACATTAAACTTATCGGCGTTTATTTCAGGTATTTTTTTCAGGAATTTTAGAATCCTGCACATTTTAATGATAACTTTAATATTAGTAAAGACCGAAATATCATTTCTTTTTCAGAAAAAAAAGCATCTGATTATACCGTATGAATAAATTGTTCACAATATCAACCACTGATCTATGATGCTTATCAGTCTGGAACTTGGAAATGTTGCCAGTAGTTTATAACTACGCTGCTACACGTGTTTTCCAAGAGGTCCAGAAAAAAAACGGCCTTAACAATGATGTTTATTATGTTATTATGAATTATGTATACAGTATTTTGTCCTGTGCTTTCTGGTCGAATAATCCGAAGTTGTATTCCCCTTATTACTTTTTACCATAAATAGGAACAATGTTCTTTTTAAATACACGTAGTTTCGTTTTCGCATATACGTTTCATGTTTAGTTTCAGTATGACGTGTGCTTAGCCTCACCGTTGACTGTCTCATTAGCAATTCAGAAAAGCATGCGGGTCGGTCAAAAAGTTATAGTACTTATCCTTCTTAAAATAAGTATTGATGTTTTCGAGTTATTTTATGATCAGTTATTATAAACAAATGCATCGATATATTGTAGTACTGCATTTAAAATGCAATTGCAACTTTCCGTTGATGCGATAACCCGATTTGTGGACAGATTTAGTACCTTTGTAACTATGCCAGTTGCCTTACTCAGTTGCCGGATTTTAGTTAAGGAAGAAACACAATATTAAAATTTTCAAGAATACCATTGCTTCCAGTTAGTGTTCAACAAAAAACATTGGGCAATGTGCAATTTTCGATTTATGAACAGGTCCTTTAAATACTGTGAATGTATTCACATTTATATCGGCGCGTCTTCTTTTAGAGGATATATGTTTATATAGCTGCTAAATTGAGCTCTACGTTTCAACTTACTTTGTTTGTGTTGTTTATTGACTTTAGAGATGTATCGTTCAATAGAGCGGCGAATGAATTAGGTTTTCTTCCTTTTTATCATTGGGCGGTGAAAATATGGCATTTTCACGAGACTGTCCACAACTCGTTAAATAAGATTATTAAAAAAATAATTACATTGATATGGAATTGAAGACTTATTTATATTATATAGTATATTTGTTGGTTTTGTTTTGTATACTTTAACCAAAAGTGGATTTCAATGATTAATCTTCCAAAACATACAGAATAGCAAAACAGCGAAAAGGGTGGTAAATTTTCGCTTTTGTTTTCAATGACTGAAACATTGAATAACCGGCTTATTATATTTCTGTTTTACTCTCAAGAAAGCTGAAACAAAAAAACAACAACAGACATTCGTACATATTTGTGTGAGATATCATAACCGCTATACATAGTATTAATGTTCGGTCTGTTGATGCGACAGTTTGATAAAGTGGCATAACATCAAGTGTACTCAATTAACAGTTTCGCTTATATCTCAACTCTGTCACTCTTGGTACATAAGCTTGCACGTTTTAGACCTGGGACAATCCAATACAGGAGGTCAGGATTCCGCTCTATACAAAACAGTCCATACTACGCCGATTACCGGTACTTTCAATTATTTGTGAAAGGTCTATATAAATGGACGTATCGTTTTTTTAAACGAGGAATGATAATATAAATATCGATTAACTTTTGGTGCTGCATTATTTTTTAATCAATAGAAATAAGTATTATTATAAAAGGCAATTAAGTATGAACCTTATTTTATAAGAATAATTATGTGGTTGTTATCATCACAGCGTCGACGCTTAAAGTGTCGTTAAAACAATTTTTTGTACTTTCATAGATTATTTTTGAAAACAATATGTCTTTTAGCAAATATCTCTTCATAAACATGCATCGATCTTTGGTTCAACATCGTTCGCTTCATATGAATTTTCAACATTAATTTCTCAAACATTTGGATTACGAGTTATCCATTGATCTCTAATGCTAATCTTGTCTGTGTCTGTAAGCAACTCAAAACACACATAGTCTTCATATCTCTAGATTTTAAAGCGAGTGTGTGTTTTCGATTATATTATGGAGTTACTATGTTTTAACATATGAACTCAAATTCTGTTTGACAAACGAAAATCGGAATGCTATTTTTTATATTTTACATATTACATGTTGCTTATTGAAACTGCACTGAGATTATATACGATTGTTTGTAAGATTCCGATAGGCAATGCTAATATTTGTCCTACTTATATAATTATTAAAGTATAGTTTTACATAATTATGCTACGATTGCCAAGATCTTTGCGGTATGTGGACACACAAAAAATACAACACAAAAATTTATTATACGGCGCTAAAACAGAATATTACAATGAGGTACTGCTGATTTGCAGCGCGTTTTACTTTTCCCGCCTACAGCCTTGAATACATACGTTTTGATGCAACAGATGACATAACTAAGAACTTTAGCGCATGTTTTCCTTCTAACAAACCTTATTTTATTATTTCTGTATGTTGACAGATTGCACAACAATACCCGCCAATTAGATGCAGCGATAATGTGCGAATAGCCTTTACCTGGCGATTTACTCAAGCGGAACCAGTAATTTGCCTACCTGTCGCACCTTTCATGGCTATTTTTAGACCGTCTATAATGCACTGTGGGTATTGAATGATGTCACACGCTACGATCTATACGCGGAAATTCCTTGGATAATTAAAATTGGAAAACGTTGTTTAACTGAAAGTCATTAGTTGGTAAGCGAAATGTTATATTGTCTATTTACAGTAGTTATATAGATAAGAGATACTGTGTTAAAGTTGTAAAAAGTAGTTGCTGAAAACATCGAAAACTACATGACCTAGTTTTCGCCTTAAACGCCGACATTTTACTTTTCGGTTGCGATATCCTCAAGTTCAAATCTTACAACGAATGCAACACGTGAAAATAACAATATGTTGTTATTTTACAGCCGCTACATTTGGGAATTTGTTTATTGATATGCTTGAAATGTAATTATTTTTGCAAGCCGTTGATTGAAATTTCTTTCGAAACTTACGAATCATTTGGACGGTGTTTCTTGTAATTAATTCTCTGTCAAAAACTCCGATCACCTGTTAGTTGCTTAATTATAAAATTAACATTTGAGTTGAGGCAGGACTTATAAATATTGATAATTTATTATTTTATCTTGGGTGTTTAAGGGCGCCAACTTAGTATTTGTCGTTTCAAACTTAATGTTGGAATATTGATACACTATGATTGATTTATTCAGGGTTAAACAATAAATTGAATAATGGTGCCTGGTGGTTCTCTGGACGTTTAGAAGCCAACCTATCTTTGGAAAGACAAATAAATATGGAAACTGCTTAAAGTTGCTGGACTAATGGTGCTGTTTCTTTTTGATACCACTTAAAGAATAGAGTGACAACATTTCATTTTCATTTCCAAAATGCACGATTAACACAAACAACTTTGCTTTTTATAACCTAATTGGGGCTTGATTGGTCATTGTCGGCTCGGGTTTTACTTACATGTACCCCGGGTACTCTTAAGTATACTTACATGTAACTCGGGTACGGTAAATATACCAGGGCTCACGCTGGGCTCAAATTTTAGGGAGAAGTGACTTCTCCCTGGACACTGATTTAGGGAGAAGTGAGGAGACTAGGGAGAAGTGAGGAGACTCTAGGGAGAAGTGGAGAGACTGCATGTAAGGCGTTACAACACACATATATGTGTATCACATTATTGAAGTATACTTCTGTAGTACACATAATTATATTTCTTTTGTGTATCTTAATTTTTCCAGCAGTTCTAATTAACCAAGTAATAATAGACATGACAGATAAATAACTAAAATTTTACTAGCTCTATATTCAATACATTTTGATGTAAATATCATATTATGCAGACTAAAGTATTTCAAAGATAATATGTTTATGAAGCAGTAGATAAAATAAGCTTAATAAGACTGTCAGACCTGATAAATATTCATGTTTGAAATATGACATTTAGCATATGCTTTCTTAATAATTATTTGTTATTTTTGTAGACTTTCCAATTGCAATTTCATGTGAATACAATTCGAAATATGATAAACCACACCGTCCGCATCACCCCATCTGTATTTTTCATTCTATTTCTTCTTTTAAGAACTTCGAAATTAAATTATAATCGATGAAAAAATAATGTATCCGAAAACGACAGTCCGAGAAATTGCGGGCATTACGCACATGAACCAAATTGTGCATATCGTTTGACAGCAAAAAAATGAAAATCGGAAACCTAGCAAATACGTAATTAATATACAATTTAATTGACATATTGCTTTACAAAAGCATAGTTTGTGGTTAAAAACTACTTAATTATCACCTCACCTTTTAATTTCAAACGATAATCGGCAGAAAGGTGTAACATCATCGGCATAGATCTAATTATTTAATTATCATCCTTTTGTTAATTCAGATCGATAGTCGGTAGAAAATGTAAAGTGATCAACTTAAAAATAATTTTTTTATTGTTAGGCTCCTTTTTATTTGTTTATCTTTAAATACGACGTTTGCCATAAGCCGCTATAGTGTTGGCAGACGACACTATCAACTGTGTATTTCCAAGTATACAGTGTCTGTTCATGAATGACCCAATATTATGTGTGAGCGAACTCAATGTTGATTGGCCAGCTACCATGTGACTTGAATGCTGACTTGACCAATATTGATCACTGATTAGATAAGTTCAGAGGTTGGGAGAATCGGGGCGGGGTTAACCTCAAATTACCTGCCCCACAATTGCGACACGCTCCGGGCTGGGACAGAATGTATTGGAAAATTGAGTCAGACCTTGACATAAAAAACCCAGATGTTAACAAATTCCGATAAGAGGGAGACTGGAAGTCGCTTTTTATCTACAATTTCTTAAATTTTAGGCGACGTTTGGCATAAGAAAGCGACTTAGTCGCTCACTTCGCCCCCTAGCGCGAGCCCCGTATACTTAACCTTACCCAGGAGTTTTTACGCTTAATCTGTCGTTGTAGGCTATTTTTATGTCCCCCACTATAGTAGCGGGGGACATATTGTTTTTGCCCTGTCTGTTGGTCTGTTTGCGCCAACTTTAACATTTTGCAATAACTTTTGTTATATTGAAGATAGCAACTTCATATTTGGCATGCATGTGTATCTCATGAAGCTGCACATTTTGAGTGGTGAAAGTTCAAGGTCAAGGTCATCCTTCAAGGTCAGAGGTCAAATATATGTGGCCAAAATCGCTCATTTTATGAATACTTTTGCAATATTTAAGATAGCAACTTGATATTTGGCATGCATGTGTATCTCATGGAGCTGCACATTTTGAGTGGTGAAAGGTCAAGGTCATCCTTCAAGGTCAGAGGTCAAATATATGTGGCCCAAATCGCTTATTTTATAAATACTTTTGCAATATTGAAGATAGCAACTTGATATTTGGCATGCATGTGCATCTCATGGAGCTGCACATTTTGAGTGGTGAAAGGTCAAGGTCATCCTTCAAGGTCAGAGGTCAAATATATGTGGCCCAAATCACTTATTTTATGAATACTTTTGCAATATTGAAGATAGCAACTTGATATTTGGCATGCATGTGTATCTCATGGAGCTGCACATTTTGAGTGGTGAAAGGTCAAGGTCAAGGTCATCCTTATCAGGGTCAAGGTCATCCTTCAAGGTCAAACATCATATAGGGGGACATTGTGTTTCACAAACACATCTTGTTTAAAATTAATTATGTTCACATGTATGTCAATTTTCTGTTGAATGGCCTCCATATTAATGAAACTCATACTCAACACATGTTGATGCAGTTTTTAAAAAATAGAGAAGTTTGTTTAAGGTAAACAATATCGTTTTACGGTAATCGGTAAAGCGTTTTACGACATCGGATTTTGGGCGGGAATACAAATTACATTACAACTTGGGGACAGTCTATACATGTATATCAACCGAGTACGTTTAAGTATATTTACCGTACGTGGGTACATGTAAGTATACTAATGAGTACCCGTGGTACATGTAAGTAGTACTTGAGCCGACAATTACCAATCGAGCCCCACCAGTGAATAATCTACATGCGCGTCCCGCGTCTATGATGCACAAATATCGAAATAGACGCATAGTTTTTAAATATGTGCGTCAACTTGGACGCATTGCTGAAACAAATCCGTTAACACATACGCAAATCACGATAAGTACTGTACAAACCATCTTCCGTATGAGTCAAAAGTGAAGCGATGAACGCTGAGTTTAACTGAATGAGGCTTGAAGACTGCAACAAGTCTTTTGATTGGCTCTAGTCGAGCCGCTGCTGTATAATACGAACCAATTAGAATTGACCTTTCAAATAGAGTGTGTTATGATATTTTCTAGTCGCCGGATGAAAACCTGCTTTAACTTTTATAACTTAGTCATAAATAATACAGAAAAAAAGTCTCAGAAATAATGTGTTAAAACAAACAACTCTAAACTTTAATAACGGTAGGTCAACGGCTCGGAATTCGGACGTTTTCAATAATATTATCAAGCTCGCAATTCGGTTGTTAACAATAATATTATCATCATTTTGAATTAAGTTGAAATGTTGTAACAGGTTACATTCATGTAACAAATAATGTTATAGCCTATGTGAAGGCAAACAAGATAGAGATAACCCTGAATTTGTTTTTTTTTTGGTTTCAACATGTCTTTGAGATTATTAAAAGTTTAATGCAAAATATAGTAATTGAGCTAGTGCATGTGATTTAGACTCATTTTGTTAGCTACTTGGTATCTTTAAAAATGTAGGACCCATTCTTTTTCAAGGTGGACTCATTAATTTTGGCCTGGGACTCATTGGTCTAAAATATGCAAGTTCAGGGACCCATAGATAGTAAATTCTAGATTATTCCCTGCCCCACTGGGCCTTAAATTGACCATCAATTTGTTAAAGAATTTCTTTAAAACATATTTCACCGTTTTCAGTATTAAACATGCTCAAGATGTGATCGTAATCATGGTTTGGTGTGCATCTATTTGACGATATATCAAGGCTCGGTTATTCCCATTGAACTTGTGTAACTTAATCATGTAACACAATCAACTAGTAATTTTAAATTAAGACTGTATGTAATATTCCCACATTATTTTAATATTTTTTGATACTGGGCAAAAATGAAGGTAACTTTTTGTTAAAAAAAATCCCCTCCACAGGTTAAGGTGAGTACCAGAAATGGCGTGGCAGAGGCCGACACGTATCCCCACGTCGCATATTTGACCCAGGGTTGGTAATGGGTCAATGCATAGTTAAGATTGACCGTATTGTCATAAGAGAAGTTCAGTATCAATTAGAAGTGAATCGGTGTAGAAATAAAGAAGTTATAGAAAAAGGCAATTTTGGGTGGGTGTGGTCTATGTGGGCTGGGCTCCCTAGGGTTGGTAATGAGGCCATGCATAGTTGAGATTGACCGTATTGTCATAAGAGAGGTTCAGTATCAATTTGAAGTAATTCGGTGTAGAAATGAATAAGTTAATGTAAAATAACATAAAAAAATGAGTGAAAATCTCTGACCTGGCCCCACCCCAACCCCCATAACTTTTGACCCAGAGGTCAGATCAAAATTCCAAATAGTGCAGGGTGGCACATAGCTACAATGTGTGTAAGTTTCAAGGTTCTAGTGATAATAGTGTATGAGGAGATAGTGGCCAGGACGGACGGACGTACAGACGGAGATCAATACAATATCCCAACTTTTTCTCCGAAAAACATGGGGATAACAATAACAGGACAAGTGGCAGATCAATATGATCTATCTCAATTAATTTAGGCTGTAGGAACAGCGCAGAAAACCTGTTTTTAATTAAGATAACATGCTTCCACATTAAAACAAATGCATCTTTTTGGTGCTTATATAAAATGGTTATCGGGTTTGTTTAACAAAGCGCATTTTTTACAATAAAAGCGGCGTGTACAGTCTATCTGTCAAAAAACAATGGCGGTGCCCAGAGAGCGTCCTAAAAAACTGCAAAGCGTGCAAAAACACGCTTTTAACATATTGTACGCAAAGTGAGCCGAAGTTGAATGTTTATAAAGACATTAATATAGAAAAGATCTTATACGATGTTGTATGTTCAGCTGCCGAAACAGTCCGAAAAGCTAAAAAAAACACGACACGACGGGTCCAAACTTTAACATTGAATGAGTGGAAGGGACAATTCCCATGGACAATCGTTGAAAAGATTGAAGGGGAGACCCGTTTTAATTGTGAAATATGTAAAAATTCATCGAAGGCATGCAATCTAAGCTAAGTTTGGGCATATGAAGGTATTTGAAAAATAAAATTGTATAATACTGAATAGACACTGTTGAACTCGTTTAAATTAAGTTGCTAGTATGTTTATGATTTTGATTTTTTGCATGAAAATAACCATTATTATTTATTTTTAGGTCATTTAGAAAAGTTAAGAATTATTTTCCAAAACTTCGCAGTTATGTTAAGAATAAAATTTCATAGTTAAGAATTATTTATGAAAATCTGGTAGTACCGTTAAGAATTTCACAAAACCTTATCTGGAGCTCTGGATAACGCTAGGAATATAGCTTGATTGCAAAACAAAGCATCAAAATGTTTATAACTGTGAACATTTTAAATTATAGTAACATTTATGTGTGTATTTGTTTGGGTGTTACTTTATGTCTCAGTTTTAGAAGGTCCACATCTTTTTTTAACTGAGTGACCAGTAATTTTCTTCATATAATTGGTTCTTTGCTGGTATTGATTTATGCCTTTTGAATTTTCAACTGAATAAAAGATGGCCCCTTCTCACCAATCACATCCAAGACCTTTGATGTCAGATCCCCACTATTGATAAGTGTAGACAACTGTTTGATGATCAAGCCACACAGGTCATTCAGTAACATACATGTGATTATCAAAGATTTGTTTTTAACAGGTTTTATAGTTGTTTCAATTAGAAATATGATTGTAATGTGTTTGTTTAGAAATAACAATATTTTAGTTGTGTGGAGTGGGTGGTGAATGGATGTTAATTCTGTAAGCCCTTTCATGCGCACTTTACCTATATGAATTGTTTGCTTTGTTGTTTTCTTTTTACTTGATGGTTAATTAAATCATTAATAAAGATTAATACAATGAGCATAACTCATGCTTTATATTTTGCATTCAATACTTTCAACTGGTAAAATAATGCAACTAGTTGCATGGAATATATCATCGGAAAAAAACACACTATTTTTTTATTTCTTCTCCCTCCGTTATCCTGTCAAGAGAGAAGTGACTTCTCCCCCAAAATTGTACCCTAGACTGACCCCTCTTAAATGATGTAAAAGAAAGAGGAATGTTTTCTGTCCAAGTGCATATGTTTTATCTTTCACATTGAGTTCAAATTAATACAGTCCCTAATAATTTTTCCTCAATTATTTTTTTTGTTTTAAAGTAAAGATACTGATCTAATATCAGTATCTACTGTCATAGAGACTTGCAATGAACATATGTGCAACCCCAGGGCTATTATTGGAGGATGTGTAGGAAGTATATACTGAACTATGTAGTGATTACTTACATTATAACCAATCACTAAATCATTACATTTGTATGCCCCCGGATCGAAAGATCGGGGGTATATTGTTTTTGGCCTGTCTGTCTGTCATTGTGTCAGTCACTCGTTGTATGTGTGTGTCACAAAACTTTAACCTTGGTTAAACTTTAATAACTTTTGCAATATTGAAGATAGAAACTTCATATTTGGCATGCATGTGTATCTCATGGAACTGCACATTTTGAGTGGTCAAAAGTCAAGGTCAAGGTCATCCTTCAAGGTCAAAGGTCAAATATCATTGTATTTTTCGTTCCTAAAACTATAACCTTCGTTAAAGTTTGGTCAGAACTTTTTGAATATTGAAGATGGCAACTTGATATTTGGAATGCATGCGTATCTCATGGAGCTGCGCATTTTGAGTGGCTAAAGGTCAAGGTCATTGTTCAAGGTCAAAGGTCAAATTTATGGTTTCAAAGCGGCGCACTAGGGGGCATTGTGTTTCTGACAAACACATCTCTTGTTTTTTTTTAAAGATTTCTAATTTCAAGTTGTATTAATAATCATGTGTGCTAAAAAACAAATTGATGGTTACAGGAATATAATACCGATATGTTGCTTTTGTTTAATGACGGCCCATATTGCTTCAAACATTTGATTATAAATAATAACACAATTCTGTGATCAGAAGAAAATTGTTAAAAAGTGTTGGAAACAAACATGTTTTTACAGCAACAATTTTAAGACTAAGAGTAAGAGCATGTAATTATATACTTACATATGTACATTTTACTAACATTAGCATTACGGGTATTTTCTGCTTGTAAAATTCTTTTCTGTTTCTTAGACAATATGCTTAACATTCGTCTTGACATAGTATTGTTCTTGCAGTGTGCTGTTCTTAAATATTTACACCAGTATTGCAATTTTCTGTGTGTTCAAAATGTTTACAATATACACTATAAATATTGTTTTTGGCAAAGTTCTAATGGCCGTGAATTTTTATACATAAAAATCTCTGACAATATGTTCTGCAACATTTTGCTCAATATGTGTAGTGAATATTGTTGTACTTGCAGCGTTCTAGTATCCTGACCTCAGCGAGCAGCAAAGTCAGTCTCAGCAGCAGGGCCACACTTCTCTCAACGTTCAGCAGGAACGACGGAGTAAAACGCTCCAAAAAGATGGTCGTGTGTAGGGTGACACTTCTCAATGGGAAGACTTTCGAGCCCAAGGACTTAGATGTAAGTTCTCTGTTTGTGATTTTTAACTCGAGTTGTTCCTTTTTAGTATGACTTTGTTCAGATAAAATGTCGTAAGCTACAAGCTCAGAGAAATACGAGTCAAACAAGTTGTTACGAATAGTCATTGATCTAGCCTGGATACATGTATGGCCCCTGGATAGCATTGCTCTCTGTTGTTCCAATAGGAACTTTAATAAATTAGTATGGAATATCCCGTGTATCAAGGAATGGTCTGCGGATGCTCTCTCATAGCGTTCCACTAATGTCACACAGTCCCAGAGGTCAACTGGCCCGTGCTATTAATTTCATTGTAGCGGAATCGGGTCGCAACTAATGAACTGACTGGACAACAGTGTAGAGTTTTTGTTATTTCACTGAATTGCACAGTGGGTGTGATATTACTTTCCACTGTTGAGAGATAATAAATAATGATGAGAAAGAGTGGATTAATTACAGGACAGGAGTTAGAGCAAATGTCTGTATCTCTTCCCTGAAATGGAAATTTGATGCCATGACCGTTATTCGGTTGTAGATTACATCGACAAGGGAAAATTTGTCAAAAATGATAGTACCCAATACGTTTATAGTGATCTAAAAATAACTAATAAAATACAGCTGATTTGTGATCACCTACAGTGAACAAAGGGAATTAAGATTATGTATGTAAAAAATGTGGTTCTTTGAGAAGTAATAATACTATCTTTTATTTTCCAGAAAAATGCAGACGGGCAGGCGTTGTTTGATAAGGTCTGCAAAGAACTGGATATCATAGAGACAGATTATTTCGGCCTTACTTACAGAGAAAAAAACAGCAAAAAGGTAATCAGATGACATAAGTATTTTAGCCTGAAAGATTTAATGATATGCAAAAAGTTCAGTTTTAATTTGACAAAAGATTATGTTAAGGGTTGATGCCAAAACTGTTGCGTTTGCTTAATTCTTTATTGACTTTATTTTATTTCATTACTAAATCTGTGATGTAATTATAATATAAAATATAACATATAAAACATGTACATAGTAATTATATTTATTTTACACTTGCAAGTTGTTTTTGATATATAGTCACCATTTGTGAAAGTATCCAAATATTTTAAGTTTTGTATAAACTCCTGCAGTCATTTCAAACTGCATTTTATTTTTTGAAAAGCTGTGCTTTATTACATGTGCCATTGTTTTCAGACAAAATAATATCTGTTTGGTTTTTCAGTTTTGGCTGGACAGTACAAAAAAGATTGCCAAGCAAGTAAAAGGTAACAATTGTATATTTAAGGAGTGTTGCTGCAGTTTTGCTGATTTTTTTCCACCAAATAGAATTTGTTCAAAATTTATATTCAAGTACTATATACAAACACGATATGAAAAAGGAAATAAAAATATAGGGTCACCTGCCTTGTTTTGATTTTATTCACCATTTTATAACATGTACTTTTTCATTTGAACTGGAAAATCACTAATTGCCTCAAAGGAATTAATAACCTATGAAATAGACAACATATAGATATAATGTAAGCTGAGATACATAAAATACCATTTAATTAAACAACACAATGCCTAAAAAATGGAGAACACGTGTGAAATAATTTTTTTTATTTTTTTTAAATTTTTATGTCACCCCAAAAAGCATTAAATTTTTACTACTTTTAACACCAAAATGTAATAAAAAAAATCTGTCAAATAGAATTCTGCAAAACTGCTCAAATATGTTCATCTACGTGTTGTCATCATAAAACACAAATAAAAAATTTATTTATCCGAGATTTTTTGTTTTAACTATCCCTACCGTCTACGTCAAATTTTATAAAAATTCATCAATTAGGCAAAACCCAAGTACCGGTACATAGATTGTAAGAAATATGCATAAACATTAGAAATTGTTTACAATCTTAACTGGGATCACATCAGCTTACCAAAAGAAATTAATAAAAAACAATATTTAATCACAAACATAATACCATACAGTATCAAACTCTACCTAAATCATTAATAACTTACATGTACTTGTTCACATATTTCGGCTTGTTTTGAAGTTTGTGATTAAATGCTTTAAATTGATAAATTTAAACGACATGGCTAAAAAGCTCCAGTATAAAACAAGAATGAAATGAAAGAAATAAAAAAAAAGTAAAAAAAAAAGTTAACCCCACCTGGGAT
Source organism: Dreissena polymorpha (assembly GCF_020536995.1). Classification (NCBI taxonomy): domain Eukaryota; kingdom Metazoa; phylum Mollusca; class Bivalvia; order Myida; family Dreissenidae; genus Dreissena; species Dreissena polymorpha. The sequence goes on from NC_068362.1 coordinate 33,375,793, forward strand.
CGAACCACTGACTATTGAATACTGAACCAACTCGGTCATTTCTGATGATACTGATAACAAAAATATTGAGTTGTGATAATAGCATCATCGGTGTTGCTATATATATATAATCGGTTAAATAAACTGCAGCAACACCCCTTAACTACAAAGTGATGCTTCTAGGGCTATGTGCACTTTGTAGCCTTGACAATTACCCGGATTTTGGAAATTGTTCTCGTGTCCAATAATTTTCAGTAAGACAAAATCTGTTGTCCAATGCTTCATTTGTCCTAACCGTGGCCAAATACTTTTTTTCACGAAGATATTCTCATTTTTGCTTCAAATTGTTCAAGTTTGGATCTTGAATTTTAACTTTCACATTTCTGTACCATATATTTCTGTAGAGTATTAACATTGTAAAAAAAAGCAAATACAGTACAGGCACCGTGCACTTAAACAAAAAAGCCTGTCCGCGGTGTTCACTTTTCCCGATGGGTGACATTTCGCGGGGGGCAGACACGTTACTGACCGCGGTGTTCGGCGAACACCCGAAATCACCGCAATTGCACGCTATCGTTATCTGTGTCTGTATCTGTAGGGTACTGGAAAATGACTCAATCACTGAGCAGAAATAAGAAACGGGAACACCTGTGATCACCACGATGACTTGCTTCCAAAGTGTCTAAAACCCGTGTTTCTTATCCCTAAATGTAAAATAAGCATGTGCACTATTCATTATTATGTTGGTCATTACATTAGGCCTATAGAAAACCACCGACTGTGTTTTTGTTTTATTTCCCAAACAAGCACTGAAAATCCAATATCCTATGTATTACGAAACACAAACTTTAGATCGGAACGTGTCGTCTGTCAAAACAATGATTGTACATGTCTGTAAACATATCTAGGTAATTCTTGTATATGATCTTGGAAACGGGACTTGTTTTACATTTACGATATTTATTTTCATAAGATTTGCTAAAAACAGATGAGAACCAAACAAATGTACACAGACAACACAAAATATAAATAATTATAACAAATTAAATTAAAAAAACCTTTGTTTAATTTTGAAAAATCGCTTGAACTTTCTCCCGATTTCCAGAAAATGACTTATACATGTTGAATGAAATCTAAATATAGATGACGCTGTTCATTGGTCGTTTTAAAAGAATATTCATAAACTGTAAACGGCACTTTATGTGCAATCAGATACAGTACAATAAATGTTGCAATATTGAACGACTAAAAGATGATAATGACACAGCATTTTTGCCTTTTATTTATTCAGAGGAAATGCCAATTCCAAATCATTTGCAAGATACATGTGTACCCCGATACTTTAATGGAAATTCACTACAAAGCTTTTACAATGTTGTCTGCTCTTCGCATTTTTAATGCTCCCCCAAAATTTATTTTGGAGGGAGCATATAGTCGCCGTTTCGTCCGTCCGTCCGTGCACAATTTTTGTCCGGGCTATTTTTCAGCAACTAAATGACAGGAATTCAATGATACTTTATGGGAAGCTTCACTACCAAGAGGAGATGTGCATATTATCAGCAGGTTCTGGTCGGATGATTTTTCACAGAGTTATGACCCTTTGAAATTTTCTATAAACTGTACATATACTGCAATTCTTGTCCGGGCTATTTCTCAGCAACTTATGACCGGAATTCAATGAAACTTTATGGGAAGCTTCATTATCAAGAGGAGATGTGCATATTATCAGCGGGTTCTGGTCGGATGATTTTTCACAGAGTTATGGCCCTTTGAAATTTTCTATAAACTGTACATATAGTGCAATTCTTGTCCGGGCTATTTCTTAGCAACTAATGACCCGAATTCAATGAAACTTTATGGGAAGCTTCACTACCAAGAGGAGATGTGCATATTATCAGCAGGTTCTGGTTGGATGATTTTTAACAGAGTTATGGCCCTTTGAAATTTTCTATAAACTGTACATATAGAGCAATTCTTGTCCGGGCTATTTCTCAGCAACTAATGACCGGAATTCAATGAAACTTTATGGGAAGCTTCACTACCGAAAGTAGATGTGCATATTATCAGCGGGTTCTGGTCAAATGATTTTTCACAGAGTTATGGCCCTTAGAAATTTTCTATAAAAAATTCTTGTCCCCCCCAAGATGTTTCCTTTTATCTGAATATATAGTGCAATATTGTGAAAAAAAACAAACTTTTGGGAGCATCACCTGTCTCCGACGGTTTCTTGTTTGTGTATAAATTAATACACCCTCGCCTTTTTTCGCGCGCTTTTTGTCAAAACAAAACTGGACACGAAAATATCATTGGCATATACATGTATTTATTTGTGGCTACAATTTGTAACAGAACATGAATTGTACATGATGCGCGCACACCATATTAGGTGATTTACATGTTCGCACGTAGGAATACCCTTGTCCTGATTGGACGCTTATTTCATCAAATCTTTAAATAGAAACATATGCCGAAATTCATTTGATACTTTACTTTTGTCGTCAATATTAACTCTTATAATTTAATGAAAGGGATCAATACGTTTATGTTCAATTATTTGCTTTTAAAAATGGAAATCAGGCATTTATGGGATTATCGAGTAATGGATAAAGATGGGAGAAGTTGCATGTATGCGATTGAGACAGTTGGCACGTATGTATCGGGGAATCCAGAGACTCAGGATAATACAATGTACGATTACTACAATCAGTTATGATGAGTTCTCCATGGCATCAAACTGTTAATTGCATAATCAAACACGCAATTAACACTCCTCCAGGTGCGGTATCCTACAGCTAGGTGCGAACACGGTTTTCTGTTATACGCCGCGTTTATAGACAGAAAACACTGTCATGGGCATGGGTGTGAAAAACATTATTCATTTTCACTTTTAAATGAAAGAGATCAATACAATACGTTTATTTTCAATTATTTTATTTTAAGCGAACACGAAGAACGCCGCGGTAGATATTATGGGTCCGCGGTGATTCTTATGGCAAACGGCCACCACATCATTTTGTCTGAACACCCATCGCGGGGTTCATATTGGTGGGCGAACACAGTGAGATAAACACCGCTGCGAGTGGCGTTTGTTTAAGTACACGGTGCCTGTACTGTTTGTTATATCCTGATTTGCTTAATTGAGTATAAATGATAAGTCTTAAAATGTTGATTCAAATCCCTTTGAATCTTTACTAACCATAAAAAATCCTTGTTAAGTCCAATTATGACATTTTTCACTATCTGCTGCATTGTCCTTTTGTACAAATTGTAAGACTTTCTACTCCATTGGTTTAATGATTTTGTGGCTGTTTTATGTACATCTATATGAGGAATCCAGAACAAATACAAATATTTGTGAGATGGGACATTCTGCTCTGGGAACCCATTTGTTATTGTAATGATGCTTGTTCTTGCTTCTGATTAACTGTACATGGAATGGTCCATTTTCTGGATATTCATCCATCTTCTGTCAGTCTTTGGGAATGAGTTCAAGCAACTTACAATTTATTATTGAAAGTATTATATATTTGATCAATCAGGTTTTTTTTACCTTATATAACAGACGCCGAATATCGGCGTCTTCCCCCACCAAACTAGTCTGTTTTTTTCCCCTTTCAGAACCAAAAATTCCCCCTAAAAAAAAAGAAAAAAAAAAGAAAGATGTGTCTCATGATTATAATATCTCAATTCTATTTCAATTTAATCTTTCCAAATGAAATAAATTAAGAAAAAAACAATGAATATAGTGCAAACATGTACAAAAGTATTGTAATAATGAGAGAGTAAGTAAACAAATCTCCCAAAAGGGGAAGGCCGCGAAAATTCCCACGCGCACAATTTTTCCCCAAAGTGGAAAATCCCGCGTAACATTTCCCCCACATAAGGGCTAAAGGCCCCTTCCCCCACAACCCAAAAAAACCCCTGGATCAATATGTAGTAGAGATCTCCCCAAAGATACAGTGTTGTGATTTTACGTAGGAAACAAACTCAAAAGAGTTTTAATATGCCTTTGACTTTTGGTGCAATCAAGCTTACATCAATAGGTTTACACTAAAATGTAATTTGAATATTTTGTTTTGTATAGTAGTTATATATACATTTGGATTTGCACTCATTATGTGTGAACCTAGATACAAATGTATTTATCGTGTTTTTTGTTTAGATATTAATGAGATTCTCACGTTTTGTTGGATTGAAATAATGCTTTACTGTTGGATGGTATAGTATAACGTTACACCACTACAATGAGCATATTCTGTTAATATCTAACTATTTCACATGAGCAGCTCCCCAGGATTGATACTTCACAGAATGAAAAACACACACTTTGTCTTAAGCAACTGAGTTTTACAAAGAAATATTTGTTACATAACAGTAACAGTTACATAACAGTGAGCCATAATCTTTTGTGGAAAATATTATGTTATGCAGCAGGTTTTGTTAATATCATAGGTTATACACATGCAACAATTATTTAATTTTAATCATTGATTGATCAACTTAATATATCATACTATATATTGATTATGGAAAAAATATTTAATTTGAATAATCAAACTATTGAAGGTGAATTTAAAAATAAGTTTAAAAATCATGTAACCATTTAATTTTCAATTATATTTGTAAGAGAATATACTGTTCAATAAAGCCTGAGTCAGATTTTGGGAAGTGTTTTACTGACCACTAAATGTTTAAATGGTTGGAAATTGAACATTAATGTGTTCTTTATGTGTCATGGTGACCCTAGCTATTCAGCTTTCACTCTCATTTTGTACACTTTTGGTATTAATGATCAGCACTTAGGGAATTAATCATAGGGTTTTAATGATAATTTTATTGGCTTTGAAGAGTGGTATGCCTTGGTCACAGGGTCATGAAAGAGCATTAGACACTTGGGCCAGATGTTGACAAAATTAGAACCAAGTGATTGGCAATTGAAGGGAATTTGTGCTTCACAGGTTGGTCTGGTCGTTCTCATGGACTCGATTGATTTGTGTGTTGGTGTTTCATGATTGATTAGCAATATACTGCTGGTACAGATTATTACAAGTTCACTTAGTTTGTCTCCAATTATTGGTAGTTTTTGTTGGGAACATACCAGCATCTGAATTTTGATATTAATGTACATGTTAATAGTTTATGGCAGTGTTCTTATCACTTTATCTGGAAAATAGGTATTTCAGATAGCTATCTAAACACTGGTAAAATGTTGCAACCATCTGTCACACCAGAAATATCTTAAGAATTTTTCTGTCATTGATTTGCTTGAATGTTGAGACACTTGTTGGGACAGCCATGAAGGCTACAGATGGTGTTTTGGGGGCTCTCTGTCAACACATGGCTGTTGCATACCCAGATTTGAAATATATTTTCTTTATATGATTTTTTGGGGAGTTAAATAAACTGCCAGATGGAATAGATTATGGAAGACCAACTTTACTGCACTTGTAATAATAAGCATTCCAAGCAACTTGAAGCGACTAGATATGTTTTGAAAATAAAAAAAGACTTCTTTGAATATTTTGATTATGTACAAGTTTTACGACCAGCTGAAGAATTGCAAATTTGAGTGTTTGAATCAATTCCCATTTTGTTTTATTATCTTCACCATGAAGGTCATAACATGATACAGATGTCATTTTCAAATATTTCTGGTTATCTGACATAATTGTGATAAGCCTTGGGAAACTGGTGAGCTGTCTAAAAATGTAGGCAGCCCTGCTAATCCAAGCTGCAGGATGATGAAGTGGTTTGTAGGTATTCTTATCATAATGGAAGAAACTTTTATCTTTCAGCAAATATGTGAGGTTTCACACATAATGAGTTAAACCAGTTGTAAATCCAACATTTGTCAAGATTATCGATTTTAAAATCTTGTCTTCTTAAATGTTCTGCCTTAGATTAAACAAGTTTATTCCCTAGGATACATATTCCTTCTTACACTTTACTATTTTACTCACATAAACATTGTCAGCAAGGTTGATAATACTCATTTTGAAAGACAAGGTTTGCAATACTATTTATAAGTTCCTAGTCTTATTGAGCTTTGATAAAACTAATAATACTCAATTGCTATTCGTTTTCTACCTCATACTGACAGTGTTCATGCTATGACATAAAAAATAATATATACATGTATAACATCACATACAAACTCTTTATTGAAGTAGCTATGAAATTGAAAGAAAAGGGAAATGTTATTGTCGTCCTTGTTGTAAAACTTTTATTAGAAATGAATTTTTAGTGCACAACCGCTGTTGTGCTTTATGATCAAAACTGTAGAAACCAGAATTGGAAGGCAATAAAGCATGTTAGAATTGCTCACATGTTTACTCAGATGGTGACAGGGGTCATATCAGTTTAAATGATAATTATAGGCAGATCTTTGGATAACTACCTCTGTCAAAGGTGTTTATTACTAGGCCCAAGGCCCTTGGTTTACTTGCTTGGCTCTTAGAAGGTCTTGTGTTATAGGAGGCTAAATAACAACTGCTGTAAAATCACTTAAACCATTCAAATCTTATGGAAGTGACAACATTTTAAATGAATATTTTATAGAATCTATTGACATCCTGTCATCTCATTTATGTGATTTATTAAACAGTATACTAAATTCCGGATATTTTCCGGAACAGTGGACGGAAGGTATTATTATCCCCCTTCATGAAAAAGGTTCAAAATCAGTTGTTAATAATTATAGAGGAATTACGTTAGTAAGCTGTTTGTCAAAATTATTCACTACTGTTTTAAATAAATGTGTTGAAAATATTTGTACAAAACATAATATCATTTTGGACGCCCAATTCGGAATTTCGAAAAGGACGATCCACTACTGACGCAATATTTATTTTAATACTCATTATGTATTTGAAAACAAACGTTTGTATGTTATTTTGTATGTTATTTTTATCGATATGATGAAATGCCTATTTTGTGCAAACTTAAAAAATCTTCTTGTCCGTAACCATAAGGCCTAGGGCTACCAAATTTGGTATGTAGTGACATGTTATAGTCCTCTACTAAGTTTGTTCAAAGTAAGCCCTGGGGTTAAATTTTACCCTTCCCCAGGGGGGGGGGGGGGGTCAAAACATTGAAAATTTGCTAATATAAGGCCTATTTGTGCAAACTTTAAAAATATTTTTGTCCATAACTGTATGGCGTAGGGCTACCAAATTTGGTATGTAGTGACATCTTATTGTCCTCTACCAAGTTTGTTCAAATTATGTATGTGGATCCCTCACGGTTTGATGAGGACATTTTTTACCAATGATACAACTCGTACTAAAGAGACTTCGGGTTTGTTGTCAAAATTGCGTCGTCCGTAGAAATGGAATTTCGTCGTGCATGCATATACTTTAAAATTGAGCATTTAAACGACTATCAGAGTAAAGTATCTCTAGTCTCTTACATGGGCGCGATGTCTTTTTAAGCACTCGGACAGGTGGATGGAAAAGCTTGGTGTATCAAATCGCAACTATCCAGGCGAAGCATTGACATCTCCAAAGCGAAATTCTTTTTGTAAACTGCGATTTCGTTGGTCTACTGAAAGGTTACAGTAAAGGTCAAAACGGCGTGTATTGCTTATATTGTCCCACGGCTAATGCTGGAGAGTAACGGAATGAATTAGTCGTGGGTATCCGACGATGAACTTGTGTACAAAATCTTGTTTCTGAAGTGTTTGTATTGCCATCATTAGTCTGCCTGCTGCCTATTTCCTTACAAATTATTCACAGTTAGCGGCTAAATTTATGTACAGTCATCAATTTTACTTGAATACGCATCCGACCAGTTTGTGTGATGAATATGTGTTTATATATTAAAGGCTACATGATACTAAATTGTAAATACCTTAACTGGGGAGGGCATGTTTACTGCTTATTCAAGTGTGAATGTAATGGTACATGTGTATGATCGATAGGAGGGTTAAAGCTAGGCTTTAAATAATGATATTACATATATATGTATGAATGTATGCTTTTGAGAATATACAAATTATAGTGAAAAAGACATTCAGGATGATCGACTCCAGTGTTTTTTTTATGGCAATTTCGGGGCCAATATTCGGCCCCATTTCCCTCAAAAAAGAGTATATTTTTCCCCCATTTTGTAAAAAACTCCCCTCCAGATATTTAAAAAAAAAAAAAAAAAAATTCTTTTTTTAACTGTTTCATAATCATGATAAATATATCTCAAATTTATTTCATAAATAACTAACAAAGTAAACAACTATAATTTATATGATTTTTAATTATTATAAAGTGTTATATTAAATTAGATTAGATTTTCCCAAATCGGTGGACTTTTCACATGAATTGCATTTTTCTCCCAAAATGGCCAGGAAAAGGCCTGATGTATCTATATTGTGTCAATATTTGTTGATAAAAACATTCCAATTTGGTCCATTTTATTGATAAAAAATGCTCAAATTTGCCATTTAATCGTTTTAAAAAACTCAATTAGACTAAAAATGGCTAAGAAAACTGAGACTGTGCATGAAGGCTGAACTGTCTGAAACTAATGTTGAAAAAATCATTGATATATATTTCAGAAAAAGGACAGAGACATTCTGCTGTGAATATTATATTCATACAAACATGTGTATTCATATAATAAATATCATTACATATAAAAGAGTGAATTTTTAATTTTCCCCTTTTCCTTAAAAACGACGCATTTTTTCCCCTTTGGACGGGCCCCGCCACCATTCCCCTTTAAGTGAAACAAGAAATATCTTTAAAAAAGATATACGGCGTAAATAGTTTAATGAATGAGATCAAGTATAGCGAATGTCTTTTTCTGTGCAGTTCTTAGCTGCATCACACGCAGTACGGGATGTTACGGGGAGTTTTCGCGGCTTATTTTACATTATAACATATTGCTGGTCATAAACCTATAGATACAAAACAGAAAACCAAAAGAAGAATGGAAGTGAAATTTAAACATATGAGTCAACCGGCCACACGAGAAGTATCCGTATTTATAGGCGCGTTCTTCGAACAAACCTGTTTTAGTGGTTTGTCGGGCATTGCTATTTGATTCGATTATTAACAGTATCAATTATCATCGTGCTAATGCTTAAAGTAATATAATGGGCATTTTGCACTGTTGAATTGAGCTGAAAAGAATTAACAGGTCAAAATAGTTAGTTAAAATGTGGTTACTGATTAATTATCTGCAACTCACCTTGCTACCAGTTGTTTATAAAAATATATTTTATATTCGATATTCTTACGTGACCCACCCAGTCCTGTAAGCTGAAATGATCCGTAAAACAATTTCGTGTCTTTGTGTCGTATGAACAAATCTGCACTAAAACTAAATTTAGGTTCAACTCGTAAACGCATGATCAGTTGTCAAACGAAAGTACGGTTGATATTCAAATGCATTATTTTTCTCTTTCTGGTATATTGTTTTAGTATGATGATGCTGCATTAATTAATATAAGTGTATATGAAGTAGAAACATCAAAAATAATCAACGGTTGCGATAGACACCTATAAACTGTTACATGCTCATAATATCACTTTAGTACATTAGGCAATATGGACGAATAATTATTGTTAAATTTATCAACAATAATATTTATCATTGTATTGTTGAAAACACATTAAGAATCTATTATTTACATACCATAATTATATTGCTGAATATCTTCATTTAACATATTTCTGGTCTAAAGAAAATTCCAGGTCACCTAGTTCACGGATAGCGTCTTTATTATATAACGATTATTTTACTGGCCGCCAACTCCGGTGATGACCTGTATATAAACTCTGAATGTCCGCGAATTGACCCGATTTACCTCGCGGGTTGAAATGCAATGCTTTAAAGTGAGGCCTCGCTTCCATTGCTCTTTATACTTTTACATGTTAACATGTTGACAGGAATAAGGAAGTAAGTACTAAATATGAGAACATAGCCTTTTAAGTATAAACGCTCTTGCGCTGGTAATACTCTGAAAATAAAAGGTGTACGCACAAACTGTATTGATGTCGAGAATTGAGTGTAAAACTGTTCTATCTATTAAGCCTTTTCATTCGAGATAAAATTGTTTCATACAGTAAAACAGTGTTACAAAGACGCGGATATGTTTCCAATGTTCTGGTGGTATACTCAAATCAGCCAATGGAATAAATGAAGTGTATTCATTCGTACCTAGCCGCGGGAAATTTTATTGGAATTTTATTGGACACTTACAAAGGTCAGGCTAAGGTGAAAAGCTGGCTTAATACAGCTTACGCCGAAAAAAACACTGGACTCAGTCTTGGGCAAATTGGGATGAATGCATGTGATAAAGTTGTGTCACTGCAGTTGTGCATTCAGCACTGGCAATCAGGATTGACTCTCAGCTAACATTGGTTTTATATTTATAAGAGACTATTGAAACAGAAAAAAATCAAAAACACATATGTAAGATGATTCGTTTCCAGTCTGACATTATATATAAGCTTACACCGTTGTGCATTTGATAATAGCATGGTTATTAACAGGCCTAACTTTTTATTTACTAGAGTTCTATAGAAGAACAGCTGTTGTATTTTTATGGTCAAAGTTGGGGCCAAAATTTGCTCCTGGACAAAAGCACTCACATATTCAAAAAAAAAAAATAACGAGTCAGTAATTACAGAACAGTATAATATCTTATGAATAAATTGAGAAAACTTGTATTGTCACCTAAAAATAACATCCAGAGAAACTCCATATTAACCCATTTAAGCCTAGTGGACTCTCCCATCCTTCTAAATTGGATCAATTTATTTCCAAAATTAGGGATGTCTAGTATATTTATTTCTATATTTAGAATACTTCTTACAGAAATTCCTTTAAGCAAACAGCACAGACTCTGATGAGACGCCGCATCATGCGGTGTCTCATCTGGGTCTACGCTGCTTGCCAAGGCCTTTTTTCTAGACACTAGGCGTAAATAGGTTAAATTAAAGCACATATATTCCAAACATCTGGCTTTGTGTTGTAATTTGATTACAAATCAAATGCTGTGTTTTGCTATAAGTGTCAAGTTGGCCTTTCAAGCTAAGGGTTATGTTACATTTTTTTGTAGTTATGTGTCACCTTCTGATGGTATAAATGTCACACAGTTGTTGCTTTTCCACATAGCAACTGTAAATGTGGTGTTTTTGCTATGTTCCTCCAGTTTTTTCTGACTTTCTCTTCTATTACTGGTACACTGCTCTTTACCTAAAAATATTTCCTGAAGTGGAATTCATAACAAGATTAAGCCCGCAAGTTGGTTTCATGTAGCCTTCTTGATTAAGGATTTATGTCTTCTTCCAGATTGTCTTTGGTTGGATATGCTAGATTAATGGTGTGGATGATTATTAATCAAGGGTTTATATAGTGCTAAACTATTGTAACTTATATTGAAATGTTATTTTGATGTAACACTTTAAAGTTATTGAAATGTGTTGGTACATCCCTTTAAACACATTAAGATGATATTCTGAATTGTTATTGTGATAAATTATTAACCCTTTCAGCGCTTGAACTGGATTTTGAAGGCCTTTGCAAACAGTTTGGATCCAGATGAGACGCCACAGAACGTGGCGTCTCATCTGGATCCAAACTGTTTGCTATTCTGATAGTATTCTTTGAAAAAAATCGAAGAAAATGCTAATTTTAGAAATTCAGCAGACGACATTTAAGCAGACGACAAATTTCCCAGCATGCAAAGGGTTAAGATGATATTCTGAATTGTGATTGTGATAAATTATTAATTATTCAAGTTTCATATTGGCAATTATTTTTAATCATGTTTTAGGCATACATGTAGGGGGCATGGAAGAGCATGCTGGTGTACAGTGTCATACGCTGTCCAAATAATGTACCTGATTTCAGGATGACCATGTTTCGTACATAATGGAAGAACAGTGAAATTAGTTTTATGCCATCAATAATACACTTCAAGGAAGACAGGGATTCCTAACTTTTGTCATAATTATTTAGAGATGTACTACAGTGCTTGGCGCAGCTTTTTGACAGAATTATCACGGTTTGACCCTTAGCTATAATATAGCTTTTCTACATAATTATGTAATATGTTAATGCATCAGATATGTTGATACTAATATATTGGTATGTGCTAATTTACTTGCTCTTTGTTTGAGGTATATTGAATATTTGGGCAAGGCATTAGACATGCAGTATATTGAAGGCACCGCAAATATTGGTCCTTGTAAATCATGCCTTTCAAATATTTGCCTGCACCATGCAAGATGTGATAGAAAGCCACAAGTTATTTGCTCTATCTCAAGGCTAAATTGTGAGTCATTGACATGTGACACCTTGTGAACGTGCACAATGGTTAAATTAAGTTTATTATGAAGTCTCGATTAAAGGTTTTTTATTTTTTTTAAATGCTTTCTGTGTCAAGTTGCCCGTTTTTATGCTTTCAGCATCTTCCGATGCCTTGAGACATCCATCTATTTTGCCTGTTTGTGTGCTGTTTTCAATCAGTTATAACAATGTGTGTTGCTGGAGTGTGTGATAGCATTAATATAAATCAATTAATATGACTTTTATACAATTATATATTAAGCTGCTATTACACATGTTTAATTTATAATACTTGCTAAAATTGTTCATCTGGTTTACAACAGTTTCATACCTGACTGTCAATAGATATAGAGAAAAGTAAGCGCCTGAAGCAAAACAAATGTATTTTCAAATGAAAACAAATGAACCAGCATTTTCCTGTATAATAATAAGGTTTTATCTCATTTGCTACTTTATCCATATCAAATGTTCAGAATTCAGAAAGTGTGTCCTTAGCTAGGTCAATCTCCTTGTAATCATATTCATGGTTGAAGGTAAATTCTTCTTACCAAGTCAAGTAGAAAACGGTGGACAGATCTAAATACATTGGTTCTGGTCTGGATAAGGTGGTTTAACCTGTTCCCACTTAGAAGTAAAGTGAAAATGGTTATGTGCAAACAGCATAAAACCAGAACAGCATGCAAGTAAATCTCAGTCTGTTTAGGTTTAAAGCTGTTTGATGCTCATCAGTATCTAAGGTCAGGAGATTAAGCCTTAAAAACTTGAATCTAGTTAGAAAGGTCTTTAATTAAATATAGCTTTCTAAGGGACTACAAATGGGTGAAAGTATATGTATCTAAGTGGTAAAGGGTAAAATCTGCTTGAGCTCAATCATCAAAATGGTGCTTTTTCTGGTTCAATGCATAAGTTTATGCAAACAATTTTTTATCATTGAACATTTGCTTAAAAAATAACATTTCATTTGAATGTCAGATAGCCAAATATTAGAGATGAAGATGCAATATTATGACTTTTCTTGATGCATCTTTAATTATCATCAACAGTTTCAGGGCCAAAAAACCTTTCTTTGAAGAAGCCGAATATCGACCGCTTCCCTGAAGTAACCACTTTTTAGCTCTTCTGCCAAAGGCAGAAAAGCTTATGGGATGGCATGGTGTCTGTCTGTCTGTCTGTCTGTCTGTCTGTCTGTCTGTCTGTCTGTCTGTCTGTCTGTCTGTCTGTCTGTCTGTCTGTGTGTGTGTGTGTGTGTTTGTGCGTTGGACTTTTCTTGTTTATCCGATAAAGTCCACAGTTTTCATCTGATTCTTTTCAAACTTTGTCAGTGTCTTTATATTAATGAGGACTCGAACCCTATTGACTTTTAGGTCACTGGGTCAAAGGTCAAGGTCACAGTGACTCGAAATAGTAAAATGGGTTCCGGATGATAACTCAAGAATGCTGAGGCCTAGGATCATGAAACTTCATTGGTACATTGATCATGACTGGCTTATGACCCATTTTCATTTTCAGGTCACAAGGTCAAAGGTCAAGGTCACAGTGACTCCAAATAGTAAAATGGTTACTTTTTTCTTGTTTATCCAATAAAGTCCACAGTTTTCATCCGATTCTTTTCAAACTTGTTCAGTGTCTTTATATTAATGAGAACTCGAATCCTATCGATTTTCAGGTCACTGGGTCAAAGGTCACGGTCACAGTGACTCTAAATAGTAAAATAGTTTCCACATGTTAACTCAAGAATGCTTAGGCCTAGGATCATGAAACTTCATAGGTACATTGATCATGACTGGCTGATGACCCCTATTGATTTTCAGGTCACTAGGTCAAAGGTCAAGGTCACAGTGACTTGAAATAGTTAAATGGTTACTTTTTCTTGTTTATCCGAAGAAGTCCGCAGTTTTCATCCGATTGTTTTCAAACTTGTTCAGTGTCTTTATATTAATGAGGACTCAAAGCCTATTGATTTTCAGGTCACTGGGTCAAAGGTTAAGGTCACAGTGACTCGAAATAGTAAAATGGTTTCCATATGTTAACTCTAGAATGCTTAGGCCTAGGATCATGAAACTTCATAGGTACATTGATCATGACTGGCTGATGACCCCTATTGATTTTCAGGTCACTAGGTCAAAGGTCAAGGTCACAGTGACTCTAAATAGTAAAATGGTTACTTTTTCTTGTTTATCCGATAAAGTCCACAGTTTTCATTCGATTCTTTTCAAACTTGTTCATTAATGAGGACTCGAACCCTATTGATTTTCAGGTTACTGGGTCAAAGGTAAAGGTCACAGTGACTCGAAATAGTAATATGGTTTCCAGATGATAACTCAAGAATGCTTAAGCCTAGGATCATGAAACTTCATAGGTACATTGATCATGACTGGCATATGACCCCTATTAATTTTCAGGTCAAAGGTCAAGGTCACAGTGGCTCAAAACAGTAAAATGGTTCCCGGATGATAACTCAAGAATGCTTACGCCTAGGATCATGAAACTTTATAGGTACATTGATCATGACTGGCAGATGACCTCTATTGATTTTCAGGTCACTAGGTCAAAGGTCAAGGTCACAGTGACAAAAAATGTATTCACACAATGCTGCCTCTACAATTGACAGCCCATATGGGGCAATTGTTTTACAAACAGCCCTTGTTTAAAAATAGCAATATTGAAGCAATAAGTCCAGAATGACTTCCCCTTGAATATGAGAAAATGTTGAAATCCTGCTTGTTTACGCAATTAATTCCACAGTTTTCATCCAATCATTTCCTAATTTGCACAGTATCTTTATATCAATGAGGACTTGAACCCTATCGAATATAAGCAGTATTGGAGAAATAAGTACACAATAATCTCCCCTTGGATTTGAGAAAATTCTCCTTGTTTGCGCGATTAAGTACACAGTTTTCATCTTATTCTTTCCAAACTTGCACAGTGTTTATAGCAGTAGAGCGATTCAGGCCCTCATGGGCCTCTTGTTTCCCTAGTTTTACCAAAATTTTCCCCAATACTAGAAAAAATCCCCACCAAAAAAAATATCTAAACTTCGTATAAAAGTGAAAATTGTTTACTTGTCGAGCCTTCTATTAGGCTGGAAAAACCCAGAGCCGTAAAGTCTCCTAGGGGTGGGGGTATTTGTATTGGTTGAAAATGCCTTTCATTACCTCCCGTATTATTCTCCTAGTGGGTTATGCGTATTGATCAAATTAGTTGTGCTTACCTCGCGAATCATAACGTTATTTTGTCACTCATGACCAATCAGCGAATGACGGAATGTGTCGAATTCAAAAGCTATAAATAGATGACATTAAAAGGCTATTACGACTTAAAATATTGTCGGTCATGTGGATATTTTTGGAATATTATTGTATGAACTAAGAAATAACGGTTAAGTTACAGTTATATGATGAATGAAATCAGTTACAGTTATATGATAAATGAAATCAGATAGAATTATTAAAAGCAAATATTGAGATTTAAAACTCCCTATTTTGTTTCTTTTCTTCTATTATTTAACCTTCCTAACTTTGTGGCTATCAAATATAATTTATTTCATGTATCAACTCCATTATCCAAATGAAATACAAATTTCTTATTTTCACACTTTTTTTCTCCTAAAAACAGGCTGAGGCCCCTTCCCAAAAAAGGATGTTTGGGCCCTTAGTTAACCAAAATATTTGTTACACGATTCCCTTTTTATGCCCCCGGTAGGAGGGCATATAGTGATCGGACTGTCCGTCTGTCCGTCCATCCGTCTTTTCGTCACCTTTTGCGTTTAGGTTTCGAAAAATGCTCATAACTTCTATGTCCCTTGAGATATAACCTTCATATTTGGTATGCATGTGTATATGGACAAGGCCTTTCCATACGCTTACAAATTTTGACCCCTGTGACCTTGACGTTGAACTTAGGGTCCCCGCTTAGGTTTCGAAATCTGTGTTTAGGTTTCGAAAAATGCTCATGACTTCTATGTCCCTTGAGATATAACCTTCATATTTGGTATGCATGTTTATATGGACAAGGCCTTTACACACACAAATTTTGACCCCTGTGACCTTGACCTTGAACTTAGGGTCCGCGTTGAGGTTTCGAAATCTGCATTTAGGATTCGAAAAATGCTCATTACTTCTATGTCCCTTGAGATATAACCTTCATATTTGGTATGCATGTGTATATGGACAAGGCCTTTCCATACGCACACAAATTTTGACCCTTGACCTTGAACTTAGGGTCCGTGTTTAGGTTTCGAAATCTGCGTTTAGGTTTAAAAAAAAGCTCATAACTTCTATCAAGCGTTTAAAGGGGGGCATAAGTCATCCTATGGTGACAGCTCGTTCATTATTGATTTTGACAAAAACCAGAAGCCTACTGAAAAGCATTAGAGAAGCCTCATGAAATATTTAATATAATATAGACTCGGACCAGATATGATGATTTAGACCAGATAGGAGTGGGACTGATAATTATTTCAGTTGCAAGGATTAAATGCCGTGCTTATGGAAGACTACCTTGTTTGTAATTTCCAGTTTTCTGCTTTTGTTTGTCAACAAGCTTTATATACCTTGTGTTGACTTAGTACCTTTCCTGTTTAATATTAGTTTGATGAGCGTATGATATCTTTCCAGCAATCAAATGTAAAAGCCATTGGTTTCATTCTACCATATTGGCAGGATTCATGTTTTACATGTATGTCTTACAATAATTTTTTGATTGAGCAAAACACTTCATCATTTATACTATGTTTGCAGACTCTTGCCGAGATTGCGCAAGATTTCTTTGACATGTCTATGAATTTTTTTTGCAAAATGCATTTTTAGCAAATGGATATAGAAAGTGTGATAGCCAAAATTTAATGACACTATGAATTCATTGCAAACTCTGACTCTTATCTACTTGAAGCATCAAACAGCACCAATATGTTTCTTAAGAGACTATAGATTTCAGCAATTTAGAAAGTTCCAAATGATTCCCAAGTATTTTGTTTGGAGGTTTTTGTGTTTCCTAGATGTATTATGCAGTATTGTTATGAGTTAACTGTCTGAGGTGAACACACCAGTTAAGATGATTGTTTTGGAAGCAGCTGGTTGTGTGTCAAGAAGCCATCGTCATAAGCATTCATTAGAAGCTGTTGGTAATTCATTTACCAAATCCTTTTGGATTGTTTTGCCACTCTGTTGAAGTTTTTCTGATGTGATTGTTCTTATTTTAACTGCTGTTTTCTTTGTTCTGTAATCCTGGTCAAATGATATTGTTCTGTAATCTATGTCCTGGTCAAATGATAATGATGTCTATGGCTGTCGAAGGTACAAATTGCATATTTGTTTCCTTTTTCGACAGATATTTGGCACCATTTCCCACGTAAAATGCTGATATTCCTCCCTCCCTCCCCCCTAAAAAAAGCCATTTGAAAAAAGAGAGTAATTCAAATTTTTAATTTTGTAAAGTAAACCATGTTATTTGTACGTATGTAAACTTTTCTGTAGGTTATTTATTATGCCCCCCTTCGAAGAAGAGGGGGTATATTGCTTTGCTCATGTCGGTCGGTCGGTCGGTCGGTCGGTAGGTCGGTCGGTCGGTCGGTCCGTCCACCAGGTGGTTGTCGTATGATAACTCAAGAACGCTTGGGGCTAGGATTATGAAACTTCATAGGTACATTGATCATGACTCGCAGATGACCCCTATTGATTTTGAGGTCACTAGGTCAAAGGTCAAGGTCATGGTGACCCGAAATAGTAAAATGGTTTCCGGATGATAATTCAAGAACGCATACGCTTAGGATCATGAAACTTCATGGGTAGATTGATCATGACTCGCAGATGACCCCAATTGATTTTGAGGTCACTAGGTCAAAGGTCAAGGTCACGGTGACCCGAAATAGTAAAATGGTTTCCGGATGATAACTCAAGAACGCATACGCCTAGGATCATGAAACTTCATGGGTAGATTGATCATGACTCGCAGATGACCCCTATCAATTTTGAGGTCACTAGGTCAAATGTCAAGGTCACGGTGACCCGAAATAGTAAAATGGTTTCCGGATGATAACTCAAGATCGCATACGCCTAGGATCATGAAACTTCATGGGTAGATTGATCATGACTGGCAGATGACCCCTATGAATTTTGAGGTCACTAGGTCAAAGGTCAAGGTCACGGTGACCCGAAATAGTAAAATGGTTTCCGGATGATAACTCAAGAACGCATACGCCTAGGATCATGAAACTTCATGGGTAGATTGATCATGACTTGCAGATGACCCCTATTGTTTTTGAGGTCACTAGGTCAAAGGTCAAGGTCACGGTGAACTGAAATAGTAAAATGGTTTTCAGATGATAACTCAAGAACGCATACGCCTAGGATCATGAAACTTCATAGGTAGATTGATCATGACTCGCAGATGACCCCTATTGATTTTGAGGTCAGAAGGTCAAAGGTCAAGGTCACGGTGACCCGAAATAGTAAAATGATTTTCGGATGATAACTCAAGAACGCTTTTGCCTAGGATCATGACACTTCATAGGTACATTGATCGTGACTCGCAGATGACCCCTATTGATTTTCAGGTCCCTAGGTCAAAGGTCAAGGTCACAGTGACAAAAATCGTACTCGCACAATGGCTGCCACTACAATGGACAGCCCATATGGGGGGCATGCATGTTTTACAAACAGCCCTTGTTATAAATATCTCCTGTTTAATGCTGTCACACTGTCTGTCTGTTTGTGCAAATCAAATGTAATTTTTATGCCCCCTTTTGAAGAAAAGGGGCATATAGTAATCGGACTGTCCGTCCGTTTGTCTGTCTGTCTGTCTGTCTATCTGTCCGTCCGTCCGTCTGTCTTTCCGTCACACTTAGCGTTTAGGTTTCGAAACATGCTCATAACTTCTATGTCCATAACCTTCATAATTGGTATGCATGTGTATATGGACAAGGCCTTTCCATTCGCACAAAAATGTTCAACCCTCTGACCTTGACCTTAGGGTCCGCTATTAGGTTTCGAAATCTGCGTTTAAGTTTTGAAAAATGCTCATAACTTCAATGTCCCTTGAGATATAACCTTCATATTTGGTATGCATGTGTTTACGGACTAGGCATTTCCATACGCACAAAAAATTTCACCCCTGTGACCTAAACCTTGAACTTAGGGTCCGCTTTAAGGTTTCAAAATCTGCATTTATGTTTCGAAAAATGCTCATAACTTCTATGTCCCTTGAGATATAACCTTTATATTTGGTATGCATGTGTATATGTACGAGGCCTTTCCATACGCAATTTTTTTTTTACCCCTAGCTGTGACCTTGACCTTGAAAAAGGGTAAGCGTTTAGGTTTCAAAATCTGCGTTTAGGTTTCGAAAAATGCTCATAACTTCTATGTCCCTTGAGATATAACCTTCATATTTGGTATGCATGTGTATATGGACAAGGCCTTTCCATAGGCACAAAAATGTTGACCCCTGTGACCTTGAACTTAGGGTACGCGTTTAGGTTTCGAAATCTGCGTTTAGGTTTTGAAAAATGCTCATAACTTCTATGTCCCTTGAGATATAACCTTCATATTTGGTATGCATGTGTATATGGACAAAGCCTTTCCATACGCACAAAATTTTTAACTCTTGTGACCTTGACGTTAAACTTTTAGGGTCCGCGTTTAGGTTTCGAAATCTGTGTTTCGAAAAAATGCAAAAAACTTCTATTTCCCTTGAGATATAACCTTCATATTTGGTATGCATTTTTATATGGACAAGGCCTTGCCTTACGCACACAATTTTTTACCCCTGTGACCTTGACCTTGAACTTAGGGTCCGCGTTGAGGTTTCGAAATCTGCATTTAGGATTCGAAAAATGCTCATAACTTCTAAGTCCCTTGAGATATAACCTTCATATTTGGTATTCATGTGTATATGGACAAGGCCTTTCCATAAGCACACAATCTTTTACCCCTGTGACCTTTACCTTGAAGTTAGGTTCTGTGTGTAGATTTCGAAATCTGCGTTTAGGTTTCGAAAAATGCTCATAACTTCTATGTCCCTTGAGATATAACCTTCATATTTGGTATGCATGTTTATATGGACAAGGCCTTTACACACACAAATTTTGACCCCTGTGACCTTGACCTTGAACTTAGGGTCCGCGTTTAGGTTTCGAAATCTGTGTTTAGGTTTCGAAAAATGCTATAACTTCTATCAAAGCGTTTATATAGGGGGCATATGTCATCCTATGGTGACAGCTCTTGTTGTGAAGTGTACTTAATGCACATATCTATAGTGATTAAATTAAAACTCCAAATCTTTCATCACAATTAAGTTAACATGAGCAAGGGACATTTTACATCTCTATTGATCCCCACATTCCTAAGTGAAATTAGCTGTAAAAGTCATGTGTGGATAATGGTCATGTTTGCGAGAAAGTTTTAGTTGACCTTGTCTTTTACCTCATCCTTCCATGATAGCTCAGATCGCTCGAAATAAAGAGACAATCATATTTCTCCATTTACTACAATTGTCTCCGCAGCCAACCATCATAAGGTAATAAACATAATAGTGATGATGATGAATTGGTGATTCATGACCAGCTGAGTGCATGGTTCTTAATGTGCAGCTTTTAATTTTCAATCAATGTTTCTACAATTCTTTTACATTCTCATAATGTCTTTATTTTGTACATTTTTCCATTTGACTTGCTTCACCATTGTTTAAATGTGTAATGTTAGCTTTTCCCCAAAACTTTAATTGTTTTAGTCAGGAGGCTTTCACATGGACATTATAAACTTTAATAATCTTGGTGAAAAAGGAGACCACCAAGTTTAAAGGGATTTATGAGAAGTCCAGTTTTAGTGCACATATTGACAGAAAGATAATCCGGCCATTGTGCACAAAATAATAGCAATTGCCATTTTGACATCTGAATATTGGTAGACATTCCATGAAGATCTTATCAGATTTGACAGGCAAACAATGTATGTACACTGTGACTATTGGCTAGGTACTTAATTGTGCACAGCACACTTAGTTGTGCATAACATACTTGTCAAATACCAAAATAAATTGGCATGAGGATTGAAAACGTGTAAGTGTTTGAAATTATCAGAAAAAGATTATATGAAAATAGGTGCTGAACATTTTCATTGCTTGTTTGCTTGCAACTTGAAGTCCTGTTTTAACTGGGATCCAGACATAAGCCCCTCAGGACAAAACCCCCCCAATGAAAAAATGAACATTTGGACAATTGCCCCCCAGAAGAAATGACAGGTAGGATATAAGCCCCCCAGTGCTTATTTTGCATCTGGACATTTGCCCCCCAGTGCTTATTTTAGAAGTGGACCTTTGCCCCCCAGTGCCTAATTTTAAACGACATTACTCGATTGAGCAGATAATCATGTCCAATTATCACCACCTTTTATTCCTTTTGATTGATTAAATACAGAAGCCTTTAATTTTCATTAACAAGTATATGATCAAAGCCACATGTAACACCTTCAACAAGCTGATAATCCTTTTGATTGATTAATTAAAAAACAATTCAAATTCTTTAAGATATTTGTTTTACCTAAGATTAGGCAATTAAAGTGAGTTTCTGGATCTTTTTTATTTCAAATTATAATGATCCAAGTTTCTATGATTATACATTCCAAGTTTCTATGATTATATATTTATGAGATATGAAATAATACTGAATCCAAATACAGAGATATACTAGTCTAATGGAAACAACATATGATATTAGCACTGGGGGGCAAATGTCCACTCCTAAAATAAGCACTGGGGGCCAAATATCCAGATGCAAAATAAAAACTGGGGGGCTTATATCCTACCTGTTATTACTACTGGGGGGCAATTGTCCAAATGTTCATTTTTTCATTGGGGGGGTTTTGTCCTGGGGGGCTTATGTCCTACAATCGTTTTAACTTGGGGACCAACATAGCTTTGACATTTTTGCAATTGAATGTGATTATACTTTGACAGGTTTAATTACTTTAACGCATCCTCCTGTTTTTATGACCCTTGCAGCTACAGACCGCAAGGCATTATAGCCATTGGCTTGACAGTTTGTTTCTTTGTTTGTTCTTCTGTCTGTGTGAGGTTGATAACATAAATTGACTTTTTGTCTTTTAACAATAATACTTACTACAAAGATTGGGCACTTAAATGGCTGATTTATTTTAATACTATCCATCCACCCACATCACCTGACCTCATGTTGACCTTGATTTTCACCTTCTTTTGGCATTGTTTGGACGGTCAAAATTCTTTGGTGATCCAAAATGATACATCAATAACCCTTCCTACAAAGCTTTGATACTTGCACTGATGCTATCTATGAACACTCTCGATCAACACACCCACATCACATGGTCTTAGTTTGTCCTAGACTTTGACCTACTTTTGAACAGACTTATTAAAGGGGCCTTTTCACAGATTTTGGCATGTTTAGAAGTTTGTTATTATATGCTTTATATTGATAAATGTAAACATAAGATTTTAAAAGCTCCAGTAAAAAATCAAAAATAAAATTTAAAAAAGGGAAAAAAGAGTAGCCCGCAGCAGGGCTGGAACCAGTGACCACCGGAATCCTGAAGTAAAAACGCATTAGCCAACTGAGCTATCCTGCCAAGCATACATAAGATGCGTATTTTATACGTTGTTTAAGCAATCTTGGAAGTTTCACAAATTTAAACGACAACAACAGAACGCTCCAAATTATTCAATCGTTTCGCGTTGCAATGCTTTATAATTTTTTGGTTTTTAAAGCGTCAAACGATGCATATAATGGCTATATTAGACCATGGCAAATGTTCAGCAATACTGTTTCCTAACAAATATCATAACTAAACCGAAAATTTGCGAATCTGAAACAACTTTTTTCAATTTTGTCAATTTACCAAACCGTGAAAAGATCCCTTTAAGAAAGTCAAAGTTATTGACTTAACCAAATTGACTGTTTGCTTATCATCAATACTACTAACTAAAAAGCTCTTATACTTGCATTCAACACTAAGCACATTCACATCACCTTACCATATTTTACCTTGACATTCACACACTTCAATTTGGGAAGTATAGGACTTTATTGAAATTGGCCAATAAATCAATATTGTCCAGGCTTCCCCTTAGGCATTTGTATTGATGGAATGTAGCATCTTGTTGTTCTATAATATTTACATTTACTGTTTACGGTCAGTATCACTGATACACAAGTTGAAACAGCTATTGTAAATTCAATGGAATGTAACCTGACCTATATAGAATGTGTAGCAGCATGTGTCTTTTTTCATTCATCATTACATCCTTTAGACTTTATAAATAGGATTGGACCTATTTAACATAAACATAGGGATATAAAATTACAATATAATACTCCTGGCTGGAAAATGAGTTAAATACTTTAACAAATAAACACAACATTATTTGGAATGTACAGATAAAAAGTATCCATCTACATTTTCAGTGAAGGTTTTTTTGTGGTGTGGTAATAGGTTAAACTGTTTTATGTGATTTGCTTAATGTCAGTGCAGCTTGAAATTGTTTTGTTTTGGAGCCACAGTATTTGCCAAAAAGTTCCAGAAATACATTTTTTGCTAGTATTTGTCAACTGTTGTACAGAAATGTCTTTTGTAACATTTTGCTGTGAGGATTTTTGAAAGTCTTAGAAAAAAGTTATGTTTCTAGTCAATCTTATTTCTTAAAGATGTCTTTTAATGTATTCATCATTTAAAACTAAAAGAGTTCAATATTAGTCAATACTCATCCTTGAATGGCGTTATGTCTACAGTTGATAACATTTATAATGCTCTTCAAATGGGCAACATATTACGTTACGGAAAATATATGTCCTCTAAAGATGAGTGTGTTCTGTGAGAATTTTTATTCCCCCGGTAGGGTGGCATATAGCAGTTGAACTGTCCGTCATTCAGTATGTCAGTATGTCAGTCTGTCCGTCCGAAAAAACTTTAACATTGGCCAAAACTTTTTAAATATTGAAGATAGCACCTTGATATTTGGCATCTGTGTATCTCATGGAGCTGCACGTTTTGAGTCGTAAAATTTCAAGGTTTACATCATCCTTTAAGGCCTAGGGTCGAAAAAACAAAGTCAAGGGAAGTAATAAGCTTTAAATGGACATAGTTAATTAAATATCTGACCTTTCCACGTATATATTTTTGTTAAATAAATCAAAGCGGCGCAGTAGGCGGCATTGTGTTTCTGACAAACACATTGTGGTAAAAGGTCAATGTCATCCTTTACGGTCTATGGTAAAAAATACAGATTTTAGGGAAGTAATAAGCTTTAAAAAGGGAGAAAATTATTTAATATTGAACATAGCCCCTTTATATATTTGGCATGCATGTGTATCTCATGGAGCTGCACATTTTGAGTGGGGAATCTGCAGTCACGGTAGTGGCTTTTAATTATTTGCTACTAAAAATAGAGATTTGTTACAGACAATTATTTTCAAGGGAAGTAATTTATATTATTATAAATCTCATATTATACATTTCCTTACCAAGAATTGAAGTTCTTTTAACAGTTATATACTGTACAGATTTATTATTTTGATTATTTATTAACCAAATGATTGATTTTTCAAAGTTTTTTTTTTTAAATGATATAATTATAATTTCTTTGATGACTAATGTCCATAGATACATGATCAACTCTGGCTATGATCTCTTTTAAACCACAGGCCTTGGTTGTCAGTGATGTCTGACATGGTCAGACCCTCCCCCCCAGTTGGATTGGACAAAATTCAAGGGAAGTAATAACCTTTAAAGGGAGATGATTTTTATACCTGCCAAATGATAAATAGAAATTTTATTTCAATATTGCGGCGCAGTAGGGGGAATTGGGTTACTGACAAACACATCTCTTGTTACTCCTAGAGTTATATAAGCTTTTTTATTCACACTAACATTTCCGGAAGGTTTTCTGTGTGTTTTTTATTTTCAGGGATTACCTTTGACCATATGATTTATGTGAGCGTTCTGTTCCTATAATTTCAGGTGGAACATGGGTTTTCGAGTTCCAAGTGAAGTTTTACCCACCAGACCCTATGTCCTTGAAAGAAGACATCACACGATACCAGCTGTGCCTCCAAGTTCGAGTTGACATCTTCAACGGCAGGTAAGCGGATGCCAGCAGCTCTTACCTGGGCTCAGTTTTTCATTAGCACAAAAGATGTATCTGAACTTGAGTTCTTTACATAACTTATAGTTGTATACCTAAGTGAGGATTTCAGACTAAATTCGAGTGGGTGTCAACATTTTTCTTTGGGAGGTAGGTCAAAACAACAGATAATAACCAAGACTGTTGGCCTAGTTTTCACTAATTATGTACAGGGATTCTCTAAGTTGTATGTAAGTTAAATTTCAAACAGCTTTTAAAGGTGCTGTTAAGTGAACATTTAAGATATATTTGTCCAAAAGTCGGTCAATTGATCAATTATACATGAGTTTCTTACTCATTTGCTCTGCTTGATTCATACATACAAAATGTAACCCCTGTATCGTACATGTAGCTATATTGTTCTAATATATTTGAGCCATTCATAAAGAAGTGATAACTGTTTTAAAAAACATCGCTTTAAGTAATGTTTTTGTGCTAGTGTACAAAGAGAGACAATGCCACCTGTTGCAGGTTGCCATGCTCATTTGCCACATACGCCCTGTTGGGATCATACACTGTCCAGTCCATGATTGGAGACTATAGCTTGAAAGACTGCGGGCCAGGACTCGGATACTTGAACGATTTCGATTTTGCGCCCAATCAAAATCAGGAACTGCTGGAGAAAATCTATGAGCTGCATGAATCTCACAAGTGAGTTTTGATAGTTTTACTGTGTTGTCCGTTGTGTGGTTTTGTATGTTAAGTTTTATATATTGGATCAACAGCGTTGGTAACATAGTCTTTGTTGTGGCAGAGCGTTTACAGAACAGTTTCTGTATTTGACAGAATAGGCTCAATATGTTGCAAATAGCTTCTTCTAAATGGACAAGTACATGTAAGCCAATATTTTGCCACCCAGGTTGATATTTTTAGATAAGGAGTCTTTGATTACTTTTGAAGTCAGAAGTGTAGTGTCTATGTATATTAAGTGTTATGGAAAACCTAAGTGGAAGCCTTGAACTAGTATATGTAATTATGTACTTATATACTCTGAATGTTTAATTAAAGATAACTTATTCCTTTTCTGCTCAGAAGCAAAGTGTTAATTGCTTTAATCAACCAGCATAAAAGCTGAACAGCCTGTGACTAACTGGCAGTTTCTTGAGGTTTATGCTGTTTGCTTCCCATCATTAGCTCAGGGTTGGAAATGAAGACTTGTAAACTTGAATTGAGTAAGAAAGATCTTAAATTTAGTTTGGTTTAATAAGGGATTTCATATGCATCAAAGTACGCATCTGGTTGGTAATGGGTTAATCAAGTAATGCTCAGTGTTGTGGATGATTTCAGGGGCCAGTCTGGTTAATCAAGTAATGCTCAGTGTTGTTGATGATTTCAGGGGCCAGTCTGCAGTAGTGGCTGAGGCCCATTTCCTTGAGAACGCCAAGAAGCTGGCAATGTATGGAGTGGACATGCATGATGTCAAGGTAATAGACATGACATGTGGGCACCAGTTTTTAGCTTGCCTATTTTCGGAGAAAACTCGAGGTGTTGTCATAGCCAGCTCGTGGTGTCGTCTGCCGTCCGCGCAGTGCTAAAACCTTTACATTGGCTCTAAAATCAAAGTGCCTCCACCTACAACTTTAAAACTTCATATGTAGCTGCACCTTGATGAGTTCTACATGCCACACCAATTTTTGGGTCAGTAGGTCAAAGGTCAAGGTCACTGTGACCAAAAAAAACAACCCAAAATACCAACCTCTTCTTCTGACAATCTTTCATTTATTCAAATGGCACCCGCTATGTGGTGCTCTTGTTCAAAATTGAGATTAAAGGGCATATCAGGCCCCAGATGTTCAAGATGAAGATAAAAGAAAACTTCATATGTAGCTGCACCTTGATGAGTTCTACATGCCACACCCATTTTTGGGTCAGTAGGTCAAAGGTCAAGGTCACTGTGACCAAAAAAAACAACCCAAAATACCAACCTCTTCTTCTGACAATCTTTCATTTATTCAAATGGCACCCGCTATGTGGTGCTCTTGTTCAAAATTGAGATTAAAGGGCATATCAGGCCCCAGATGTTCAAGATGAAGATAAAAGAATATGAACCTCTCTCTGTGAAAAGGGGGCTTAAAGCCCAACAAACAAACAAATATTACCGTAATTACTCTATGTTTTCGGACACTTAAATTTTTTTTTTTTTCGTGTCCGAAAACTTAGATACGAAAAATATTCACTAAATACGGGTGTCCGAAAACTTAGAGTCGAAAATTGAATTGTCCGAAAATAGCGTAAATTGTATCAACGACTACCGGTAATAGCACGCGCTTGTAAAATGTCATGCCGTTATTGTATAAATTACAGTTATATATGTTTGCACTGCATTTTAAATAATTTTAAATGCTTAATTTATTTGACAGAAAACTACTACAAGGTTGTACTTTGACCAACGAGTTCAAATATGAGCATGTGATGTACCGATACTCGCTAGTATGAACCTGTAATTAACACAATAAAAAAAGCAAACTATGAATTCTTTGTTTGTTCATTTCCGATAGTTGTTGTCTAACACCTTCCATTGTTCGTAAAACTTGCAATAGGGTGCATCACACTTTGAAGCGTTTAGTATTTGTCACAGTTATTTTACTAAGAAGAGGTAGTACCATTGCGGTAGATATTTGAACTGTTAATTGGCACTACCCCTGGTAATTGTCATAACGCTTATGCTATCGGGCGAAACCATTGTTTAATACCGGTTTACAAGGTTATTTACCCAATAACACAAATGTTATGGTCCGTTGCCCTCAGGCATGCACCTGTCATGTTTTATGATGTTAATCTGGTTGTAAAACCCCATGATCGAAGAGTCATTAGATATCGAAAACAGGACCGAAATTTGGTAAAATAGTGCTGTAAAATATACTGTCCAAAAACTAAGAGACATTAATTATGGACGAAAACTCGTGTGTCCGAAAATTAAGAGTCACGAAAAATAATTATTTTTGCTAAAAAAGGGGGTGTCCGAAAACATAGAGTAATTACGGTAACCATGGTTAACTTTAATCAGTGGTCATTAAAAAAAACAGCTGGGTCAAGCTGGATTTATTGATTATATTATGTGACCAAATTTTTTGCCTCACATTGTTTTCATTCACAGACGTGGACCATAATGCATCAATGGAAAAAAGAGATGTTATAATTGACAAATTAATGGATTACTGAATTTCTCCTATACCATATTACAATTCTTTTTAGGCAGGCTGTTCAGCTAGTTGGTAGCTGCATATAAAAACTTTTCTTAACCTTAGACAAGTTGGGTTGGAAAAGTAATAATATCAATTGTTCTAAATCAAATCATTGTAATTTATTGCTTGGGCAATAAAAAACACATAATGTATATACGTAATCAATGAATCAATTTGGATGCTGTTTTGCACTTAGCCATACAAATGATTTATGCTACACAATTAAGTGTCATTCAATATCTGGTTAGCCGGATTTTTTTCGAAAAAATCTCGGCTTATAGATTGATGTTGTCGGGCGGGCGGGGGGGCGGGCGGGCGGGCGGGGTGGCGGCGTGCTCGAAAATGTTAAAGTTCTTATTTCATGGTATAACTTTGGTATGCTTGGACCTAGAGTCTTCAAACTTGACATGAAGGTTGGCCAGGATTAACAGATGACCACTGGTCATTTCAAGGTCATTCATTTGAAGGTCAAGGTCACTGTGACCTTCAATATAAAAAATGTTAAAGTTCTTATAACTTTGGTATGCTTGGACCTAGAGTCTTGAAACTTGACATGAAGGTTGGCCATAACTAGTTAGTAACCACTGGTCATTTCAAGGTCATTCATTTGAAGGTCAAGGTCACTGTGACCTTGAATGTAAAAATGTTAAAGTTCTTATTTCATGGTATAACTTTGGTATGCTTGGACCTAGAGTCTTCAAACTTGACATGAAGGTTGGCCAGGATTAACAGATGACCACTGGTCATTTCAAGGTCATTCATTTGAAGGTGAAGGTCACTGTGACCTTCAATATAAAAATGTTAAAGTTGTTATAACTTTGGTATGCTTGGACCTAGAGTCTTGAAACTTGACATGAAGGTTGGCCAGAACTAGTAAGTAACCACTGGACATTTCAAGGTCATTCATTTGAAGGTCAAGGTCACTGTGACCTTGAATGTAAAAATGTTAAAGTTCTTATTTCATGTTATAACTTTGGTATGCTTGTACCTAGAGTCTTCAAACTTGAAATAAAGATTGGCCAGTACTAGAAGATGACCACTGGTCATTTCAATGTCATTCATTTGAAGGTCAAGGTCACTGTGACCTTAAATGTTAAAATGTTAAAATTGTTATAACTTTGGTATGCTTGGACATAGAGTCTTCAAACTTGACATGAAGGTTTGCAAGCACACTTAGATGACCACTGGTCATTTCAAGGTCATTCATTCTAAGGTCAAGGTCACTGTGACCTTGAATGTAAAAATGTTAAAGTTCTTATAACTGGTGTGATAGAAACCTTTTGGAGTGATCATAAGGCTGTCTGGATTTCTGTGTAGGTATGTGAAAGCAAAACAATAAATAGTATTATTTCATCTAAGTTTATTTTCTTACATTTGATAATGAAATTGATGGAAACTTCAAACAATATCTTACTAATTTGCTAATAAAAAAATTGAGATCAAACTTTCCTAATTGTCAATTCATGTTCATATTTGTGACCTTAAATGTTATTGTTGTTCATGTATATGCATGCATTCAAAACATAACACAAGGTTTGCTCATGCCTTGAAAAGTACTTACATTTCATTTTGACCTTTGAACAATATTTCAGTAATTTAAGTATTGCATTGACAAAAACACGAAAGGTACTTTCCTGTCATTTAAATCAAAAATCCGGCTTCAATGCGGTCATCTCCGACCGCGGAACTCTTGTCTACTACATGGGCTTCCATATTTATATGAGCTTAGCCCTTTGAAAAAGGGCTTTTATGCATGTGCTTAACTCTTTCAGTGCGGGAACCGAATTTTGAAGGCCTGTGCAAACAGTTTGGATCCAGATGAGACGCCACAGAACGTGGCGTCTCATCAGGATCCAAACTGTTTGCTATTCTGATAGTATTCATTGAAAAAAATCGAAGAAAATGCTAATTTTAGAAATTTAGCAGACAACATTTTAGCAGACAACAAATTTCCCAGCATGCAAAGGGTTAAAATGTCATCCAAGATAAGCCTGTTCAAAACTGGAACGACACTTTACAACTATGCATTAAACCCCCTTTTCACAGAGCATGGCTCATTTCTATTTTTTCAGGACCCAGAAAACAAGCGTTTGTCTCTGGGCATCTGTGCCACTGGTATCCTTGTGTACAGAGACAGGCTAAGGATAGACCGCTTTGTGTGGCCGAAAATACTGAAATTGTCATACAAGCGAAATACGTTCTACATCAAGCTTCGTCCGTCTGAGGTAGGGCTCTTGTTTGGTATGACTGTTGTGTGAAATCGGAACTTGGTATTGTCTTTTCGGGGGCTGTCTGTTGTGGACCTCACTTGGGGGCTGTCTGTTGTGGACCTCACTGTTGATTGACCTAAACCTGTTGTTCATGAGCTGTCAAACGAAGGAGTGTGGCTCAATAACTGATTCACCATCAAACTGAATGAAAGATAAACATTGTTGTGAATTTGTATTATCGGAAGCCAAACTGAAGCTTTCGAGTTATCGGTTTAAAGTGAAACTGTTTAAAAACTGGTTGTATTAGTATTTATCAATTGTTTCAAGATTTTGATATAAACTTAAATTAGAATATTTGAACCACTGTTTTTGTTGATTTTGTTTACCAGTTAAAATTAAATGTAAGTCCAATGCAAATTTTCATCAGCATCTTTGGTTATATTTAGTACCTAATATGAAATTACCATGTCTAAAAATTGTGTTATTTAGTTAGGTATTTAGCAGTTTGCAATGCCATTAAATGTTGCTGTCCCTTCCAGTTTGATCCACATGAGAAGACAGTCAGCTTTCTTATCGACAATCACAAGCTCGCCAAGAGGCTGTGGAAAATCTGTGTGGAACACCATGCCTTCTTCCGACTGAAGACTGCTGACGCTCCCGACAATGACACCCTTTTCCCGAGGTTCAACACGAGGTTCCGCTATTCGGGTCGCACTGCCGTCCAGGCGCGAAAAGCCGCGGAAATGGTTGACAGAGAGGAGCCCCCTGTGGAGCGCACTGCAGAGAGACGTCGTTCTGGGAGAGATGGGGAAAATGATTATGATGGTGAGTGTGGTGTATTGTTAACCAATTGTGATAAAATACGGGAGATAAATGTCAGTGGATATAAAAAACCTTCTAAAGGTAATACATTATTTACCAGTTTTAAGGGGACAACAAAAAAATCAATCGGGCGTTGTTAGTTTTGACCCCTAAGCCAGTCACATTTACTTTTTTAGCCACAAAAATGCATTTTTATAAAAAATGAAATTCATTCATGAGTTTTAACTTCCTAAGGCCTCTTTATACACTCTCTTGAAACTGTAACCTTTTTCATAAACTGCATAAGTATTTATAATGCTTCAAGTATGTTTTACAAACTGCATTAATATTTATTATTGTTGAAGTATGTTTTACAAATTACATTAATATTTATCATTGTTAACCAGGTTTTCCGAAGGAAAAAACTGGTTATTAGATTGGCGAATGCGGGCGGGCTGGCTGGCTGGCTGGCTGGCTGGCTGGCTGGCTGGCTGGCTGGCTGGCGGGCTGGCGGGCTGGCTGGCGGGCGGAACAAGCTTGTCCGGGCCATAACTATGTCGTTCATTGTCAGATTTTAAAATCATTTGGCACATTTGTTCACCATCATTGGACGGTGTGTCGCGCGAAATAATTACGTCGATATCTCCAAGGTCAAGGTCACACTTTGAGTTCAAAGGTCAAAAATGGCCATAAATGAGCTTGTCCTGGCCATAACTATGTCATTCATTGTGAGATTTTAAAATCATTTGGCACATTTGTTCACCATCATGGGACGGTGTGTCGCACGAAAGAATCTCCAAGGTCAAGGTCACACTTTGAGTTCAAAGGTAAAAAATGGCCATAAATGAGCTTGTCCTGGCCATAACTATGTCATTCATTGTGAGATTTTAAAATCATTTGGCACATTTGTTCACCATCATGGGACGGTGTGTCGCACGAAAGAATCACGTCAATATCTCAAATGTCAAGGTCGCCACGACTAAAAATAGATTTTTTTTAAAAACATACTTAAAAAGGGGTTAATTTTGTTTGTTCTTTTCAAAAGTTCAGTTTGAGTTTTCTCCCTTTATCAGATTTTTTTTTCACAATGAAAACCTGGTTTTGTGACAATTTTGTCCCTTGTTAAAGTATGTTTTACATACTGAATAAGTAATTATTATTGTTTTAGTATGTTTAAAAAACTGCATACGTATTAATAATTTTTGAAAGTATTTTTTATAAACTGCATACATATTAATAATTGTTAATGTGTGTATTACAAAAGAGAAGAGATACGCCCCTGACGAGAGTGACAGACATGGTCTGAATGCGGGCGACCTCAATGCCACCTTGGAACGTGATGCACGTTTTGCCGGACTAAACAGCAAGGTCCAAAGGTCACCAGAGGAAGAAAAGAAGGTATGTGGCATTGGTGTTCTTTGTAGTCTTAAGTATTTATGGCCAAGTGAATTTATGTCGCATTGTAACACATCAGAGATAAATGTCCCTAGATTTATCTAAATTTGGCTTCCTTTGTAGCTTAATTTACTTTTTATACGCCCGTATAAAATACGGGACGTATTATGTGAAACCCCTTGGCGGGCGGGCGGCGGGCGGCGGGCGGAAGGCATCACTTTGTCCGGACTCTAATTCAAATTGTATTCATCCGATCTTCACCAAACTTGGTCAGCAGTTGCATCTAGTTGATATCTAGGCCAAGTTCGAATATGGGTCATGCCGGGTCAAAAACTAGGTCATAGGGTCAATAAGTGCATTTTCAAAGGGGCCACTTTGTCCGGACTCTATTTCAAATTGTATTCATCCGATCTTCACCAAACTTGGTCAGCAGTTGCATCTAGTTGATATATAGGCCAAGTTCGAATATGGGTCATGCCGGGTCAAAAACTAGGTCATAGGGTCAATTAGTGCATTTTCAACGGCGCCACTTTGTCCGGACTCTAATTCAAATTGTATTCATCCGATCTTCACCAAACTTGGTCAGTAGTTGCATCTAGTTGATATCTAGGTCAAGTCCGAATATGGGTCATGCTGGGTCAAAAACTAGGTCAAAGGGTCAATTAGTGCATTTTACTTTGTCCGGACTCTAATTCAAATTGTATAAATCTTATCTTCACCAAACTTGGTCAGTAGTTGCATCTAGTTGATATCTAGGCCAAGTTCGAATATGGGTCATGCCAGGTAAAAAACTAGGTCATAGGGTCAATTAGTCCATTTTCAACAGCGCCACTTTGTCCGGACTCTTATTCAAATTGTATTCATCCGATCTTTACCAAACTTGGTCAGTAGTTGCATCTAGTTGATATCTAGGTCAAGTTCGAATATGGGTCATGTCGGGTCAAGAACTAGGTCATAGGGTCAATTAGTGCATTTTCAACGGCGCCACTTTGTCCGGACTCTAATTCAAATTGTATTCATCCGAAACTTTTAAACAACTTTTTATCCTGCGTCAAAGTGGTATGGGGGTATAAGTCACATTCAGTGACAAAGCTCTAGTTCAAGTTGAATTCACCAAACTTGGTCAGAGGTAGTATATAGATTATATATCAGTCAGGTCTGATTGGAGACATGCAACCGATTAACACATGCAATATTTTTATGATTATCAATTTAATACACCTCATTTACATTTATCATCCGCTGAATACTTATCAAACTTTATAGCAATAAAAACCGCTATAAGCATCTTATAAAGGTGAATTACAGACAGCCTTGGTATTCATGCTGATATAAAATGTAAAAGCAAACAGTATTTAAACATTCAAACCAAATATTTATTTCAGTTTTTAGGGAACTAATTTCAAGATAAGTAATATCAGTACAGGAAATACTGCCATTCTATACCTATGTAGGTCTAAACAATTATGATTTAAATATTGTGTTTTAGAGAACAAATGAGACTAAGTGTACACTTATTGATATCAATGCATATATATGAATATATCAGTTATATAAGTTGTTGTTGTTTTTTTTGCTTATTTCCAAAACAAATACATCAATCATCAGTGTATCATCTCCAATGGCACACGAATCGGGCGTATATTGCTCCGTCATGCGGCGCTCTTGTTATATTATCAATGTTCATGCAAAGTTCACAAAATGTCATGATTTAATTTTTTTCAGTATTGCATTTAACCAAAGCCTGCCTGCTGAATTTGATAAATAGTACCTTTTTATTCAGTTTGACCCCCTTAGCTGACCTAGGAATTGGTGTGTCTTACCCAAGACACATTGGTCATCCTTAGTCATTTGCCCTTGAACAAAGTGTTTGTTAACTCTTTTCTGCTTAAAAGTAAAGTAGAAATGGCTATATGCAAACAGCATATAAAACCAGAAGAGTGTGCAAGTCAGGTTTTAACCCTTTGCATGCTGAGGAAATTTATCGTCTGCTAAAATGTCGTCTGCAGAATTTCTAAAATTAGCATTTTCTTCGATTTTTTTCAAAGAATACTATCAGAATAGCAAACAGTTTGGATCCTGATGAGACGCCATGTTCTGTGGCGTCTCATCTGGATCCAAACTGTTTGCAAAGGTCTTTGAAATTCGGTTCCCGCACTGAAAGGTTTAATCTGTTAGCTGCTCATCAGTACTTTAGGGTTGGAAATGGAGCCTTCAAAACTTGAATATATGAAGAAAGGTCTTTTATTAAATGTGAATGTGAGTGGTGAAGGGTTGAAAGCATTTAGATCTTGCTAAGTGTGGCGAAAATAACATGCTTCTATATTTCAGCTGCGCGAGGACTATATGCGTCTGCTGCAGGACACCCCGTCCATCACGTCGCGGTCCAACTACCCGGAGTCCCGAGGGGACATCGAGAGTGACCCACGGTTCCTGGCGGTGGGAGACGAGGGGCTGAGAAAGAAATGGTTCGAGGAATATGTAGAAGATTTGGTATGTTTGATGGGTTTTGTTTGGTTTATGTGTTTTAACTTTTCTTATAGGAGATTTGGTTGTGTTTGATATTTTATTCACATTTTTCAATAGGAGATTTGGTATGTTATTAGGATTTTGATATTTGGTGTGTTGTAGAGATTTGGGAAACTTGATTTTTTGAAAAGTCAATATTATTAAATACGATACCCTTTACATGAATTATAAATATTTTTTAATATGCCTGTAAAGGGGAAATCAGAATTAAATTGCAGTATTCATCTAAGCAGTATTAGAGTCAAATCCAATGTTTAAACTTTTGTTGAAAATAAACATGTGTACAAATAATAATGACTCCTTGACTCAAACTCCTGCTCATATTTGATATAATTAAGGAATTTTAAAGAGAAATTTTTGCCAAGATATTAATTTGTTGCCAAATTAATTATTTGAATGTAACAATTATTTAAAAAATTCAATGTAGATTTTTAAGAATATGGATAAAGAAATTGTTAAAGAAATTGTTTTATATATTTATGAATGTGGCATTTCAGAAACGTCAAGACTTTATGCAATTACTGCAAGACACTCCATGGGTGCATAGCCAGTCATCGTGGCCAGATGCGCGGGAAGATCTCAAGTCAGACCCACGATTCCTTGCAGTGGGAGACGATGCCCTCCGTGAGAAGTGGTTTAACGAGTTTAAACAAAATATGGTAAGAATGGGAATAAATTCATCGGGATGTAGCCAGGCTGGCTGAATGAGTTCAGCTTGCTAGCTCAGTTGGTAGAGCCTTGGACTAAATTCCATGGATTATGGCTTTGAGTAACAGCAGGGCCATGTAAATTATGTGTTGATTGGTAATATATTAATTTTCCCTGCCAAAGGCAGGGGGATATAGAAATGGCGTTGTCTGTGGGTCCGTCCATCCGTCCGTCTGTTACAAAATAATTAATGGCAGGAAAAATCACTTTAACGAATTTGCTTGTTTATTTTTCCATACTCCCACAACCTCTGTTTTAAGTAGAGCAATTGTGCAGGCATAACGGTACATATGTGCACTTAGTAACGGTAAACCAGATTGCCTAGGAGAAGTGTGAGATGGGTAACTGACTGCTGTTTTATGACTCAAATGCTGTTCAACACAGTGGAAAGTCCAAACAATCAAAACATGTAGGATGAGGAGACATGTTTATCAGTTACCCCCCAATGTGATTTCATAGGAAAGCTTATTGTTAATGCCTACATAAGAGTCCTGCTCTTCACTTTATTATGGAACCTTATACATACCATATACACGAGGCACATATTTTTGTCAATAGGCTATTCTGAAATATCTTTAATTTTACACACATTGTACTTAACTCTATATATTACTGCTGTTTAATTTCAGAAAAAGAATAAAGCTGAAGACAAACAGCGTAAAAAGGCGGACGACAAACGACAGAAAGACAAAGAGGCAGAGAGAAAGCGGTTAGAAAAGGAAAGAAAAGTTGTGAGTATAATATATTGGTGGTTTATTGGTCCTTCATTAAGTTATTTTCTCCATGCACCATTCTTTTACATGGGCTGCTTAAGCAAGCTTACTTGAATGATCTACTAAAACTAGGATTGCTTGTTTTGTCCCTTTAACAGCAGCATAAGCATGTGCTGGGATAGGGTATCAAATTTCTTTCCATGGCAATTCTCCTCCACCTCTGATTCAAGTAGGGCAGTTGACATATACTGGCAGAAGTGTTTGCAATCTGATTATCAGTGTAGGTATACCAGCTATAACCATGAAATGTTGTGAGTTGGTAAACTGATCACTGTGGAATGACTAAAAGAATTTTGAAAACAGCGACAAAACAAACTAAATGCACAATCAATACAACTAAAAATGCATTGAGGGTCACAAAATCCTGATTGCAATGTGCAAATGGTTATGAAGTTCGGCTAAACCATGAAATATGAGAAGGAACCTGACCTTAAAAAAATTACTGAAATATGATACTCCTTGTTTGGTTACTAAAGATTGGCTTGATAACCATTTAAGATTGGCTGGGTTACCTCTTAAGAATGGCTTAGTAACCTCTTGAGATTGGCTGGATAACTTATTAAGAATGGCTGGGCAACCATTTAAGATTGGCTGGGTAACTCCTTCAAATTGACTGGGTTACCTGTTAAGAATGGCTTGGTAACTCTTCAGATTGGGTGAGTAACCTGTTAAGATTATCTGGGTAACCAATTAAGATTGACTGGGTAACCTCATAAGATTCGTTGGATAACCTTTTCAGAGTGGCTGGGGACCATTTTAAGAATGACTGGGTAATCTACTAAGATTGAATGGGTAACCTCTCAAAAATGGCTGAGTAACTTCAGATTGTCTGGCTATACTATACAGAATGGCTTGGTAACCTATTAAGATTGGCTAGGAAATCTCTTAAAAATGGCTGGGCAACTCTGGGTGACCCTTTAAAATTAGCTGGGTGACCTATTAAGATTAGCTTGGTCACCACATGAGATATATGGTGAAAAAAATGACAATATGAACATTCTTAAATTCTCAACTAAAATGTAGTATTCAGACATGTAATTTTTTGTCTGATTTCTTTGATTGCAGGGAAAGGGAGTCGTAGATCCGGAAGTAGAAGAGCAAGTATGTATTTAATCATATTTTTAGATACTATATACAATATTATTAATCACTTAATGTTTCCATGTTATGAGATGTCCTCTTTCTATGTTCTACTGTTATGTAGTGATATTTATTATAACAGGGAAGGGTTGATTTAAATTGTTCCAGTTTTGTTATTTGCTGAAACTGGTTACACCAAATTTGTCTCTTAACTTTCTATAATTGGTCACAACATTTACTCTTGACACATTTGTGTTCTTTTCTATTTTAAAAGCTTGACTGTGTTGTACAGTATTTATCAGAGATTTTCTAAGTGTTAATTTTAAAATTGCACTATGTGATGACATAACAGTCGGTTGTTATTAAAGACCACAGACAATAAGTATATTTTGATCATGTTCATATGATAATTGACCACTGTCATGTCAACCTGTCTGTTCCGATTGTGGACTTCTTAATTGGTTGTTAAAAATAGAAGATAAGAGGAATCGAAGCAACATACATCTACTAAGGGGATGATCCGCATCAAATCAGCCTGTGGCATGGTTTCCATATGATGAAACTATGGATATCTTCTAAATAAAAATGTTTGTACATATTCAATAACAAATACACACATTGTGCTGTTTAAACCATAAGTAGAAGCATTTAACTTTATTAACCCTTTCAGTGCGGGAACCGAATTTTGAAGGCCTTTGCAAACAGTTTGGATCCAGATGAGACGCCACAGAACGTGGCGTCTCATCAGGATCCAAACTGTTTGCTATTCTGATAGTATTCTTTGAAAAAAATCGAAGAAAATGCTAATTTTAGAAATTCAGCAGACGACATTTTAGCAGAAGCCAAATTTCCCAGCATGCAAAGGGTTAACAATTATTTGGCACATCAATCAAACATTGTAAAAAATTTGGTCTTAATTTCTTCCCTAAATTTTTGCAGCAGGGGCTTGGTTATGTCAGATTTTATGCTTAATATTTGTTGCAATTCTTCTTTAAGAAATGAAATACATCTATAAATCTTTCTACTGTACACTTTGCAGTTTCCATACCCAGTTTGTTTGCAGAATGGTAAAATCTCAATAAAATAGTCCACATTTTGATGCTATTTGTCAGCCAAATAGTGACTTCTATGGAGTAAAAAAGTGTATTTTAAATAGAGCCAAGTCACACCTTACATTGTGTAAATTAGTCTGTTCATTACATGAAATAAATCTTGCTCAAATTCTTAACAGCCAATTGAACTAACAGTCTATAAAATTAAGATTTTCAAAAACAACACAACTGCGACAAACATACAATTTGAAAATTATTCCAGCATAAGTGTGGTTGTAGAATACCACCTAGACATTTTAATATTTAATGCAAATGAATAATTTCATCTCAGTTGAAAAAGGTTCTTTGGTTTATTTGACTGTTAAGTGTATGAGAAGAAATATGCCCCAGGCCTGTTAAGTGTATGAGAAGAAATATGCCCCAGGCCTTGTAGGAAAGTTCACACTCTCACTGACTTTACTAGAAAGAGAAAGTGACTACTCCTGAAAAGGAGAAACGCTCAAGCGGAATTTTCTCCATGTTCGGACGCCGTTCTGGAAGGGACAAAGCTCACGAGCCGAAACCCCATAAAGCATACGAGGACGCCGACGACCCAGAGCTAAAGGTTGCCACAGAAACCCTAGCTTTTCAATAGCTTGCTTTTTATATACAATTACTTAGCTTGATTTTTACCACCATGCCGTGAGTGAATTCCTGTTTGCATGAATAAAAAAAAATTAAATTTGGAAGCCTACACAAAAATCTATAAAGATCAACAAAGTGAGTTTGTCTTTGTTTTTCCAGATTTACTATATGCTTAAGACCAAAATAGAAATATGAATTGACAGTGAAATTTTGTATTTATTGTTTACTTTTGTAGTGTTTTAACTTAAACATTATTAGTAATTAAAAGCCAGAAAGGAATGTCAACCTGAATTACATTACTCTCAGTGTGTTTTCTAGGAGGAATAAATGTGACTCTTAGCATATGCATTAATTTCGTGACTTCATGTTTTTGCTTTAGTATTGCAACAGGAGTTTGCTACTATGTATAATGCATTTTTAATTATACATAAATGACTTTGCATATGTTTGAAATTGAAGGTTTTTCTTAAAAAATATGACATTTTGACCGCTTGTGTTTTATGAATGAATTCCAGCCCTTGTTATTCCCAGAGATACTTGTTTAACATGCACCATTCTCTTTATATTTCTCTCTTGCACATGTTCTTTTGGTTGTTTTGGTATGCTTCAATGCTGATAGGGTTGTGGAAATTAAAACGAATTGGTCACGTTTTAAAGTGTTCAAATTTAAGTACATATTTACTTATTTACAATTTGTCACATGCAATTCAAACATGTTCCCTTTATAAAAATTAATTTCCACTACAATCTTTTTGCAGCAATTAGTTTATTTTCCTCAAAACTATTTTTTAATTAGTTTTGACAATTTTTTTTTAACTAAAATAAAATGAGATGCATTTTTTAATTTTGGCATTGACAATTCTAAGCAATTCTTATTCCAATGATTACACTCATTATAAATTTGCATTTTCAATGGTTGTTAGTGATGATAAATGTTATAAAAATTAAAGAAAATTGACAACGATGGACGATGACGAGTTATTTTAGTTTGAACCAGTTTCAAAACCTTTCGTACCTGTAGCTCTTAAAAAAGCGCATTTTCCAAATGACAAAAAGCCAGTGGAAATAATTGTTCCTTAATGTTTTAATGCTCTGAATATTTCAAAAGCTGCGCTATTAAATCTTATAGTATATTCTTCACGAAGTTTTTCACAGACTGTATGGATGGCGTAACAAATTGTAAAATATTGGGCGCACACACGATAAATGAAAGTTGCCTAGCCTGTCTGCAATAAGTAGCTAACATTTTCCACGACTTCTCACAAGGGAAGTTAATTTTTAAAATAGACACCAATCCAAATTGGTGTCTGTGTAAACTTACTACAAATATAACAACTTCACTGAGGGTCACAATATATTAATCTAAATCAAATGCAGTACGGAGGGAAACAGTACAACAAAAACAACACAGAATTGATTGAGGTTCGTTGTTTCATTTTCATAATCGTTTTCTGTACCATTGAGTTTTAATCTCAACTCGTTTTCTGTCAAAAATAAATCATAAAATAGGTAAAACGATTCTTATCTGTTGCCCTCAGACCATTATCAAATATTTAAATATGACAAAAAATCACTAGTCATTTGCTTCAATTGCATATTTCTTTCTTTGGACCTGCAGCTTTTTTCGTATTTTCATTTTAAATTGCATCTGCTTTTGAGTGGAAGTATATCGTCGCTGTCGTTCTCAAACCTCGTAGCTACAAAATGCCAACTTTTCAGGAGAGAGAAAAAACCGTCTTATTTTTTTATAACGATGTTTTAGAAATTGAAATTCTGTAAAAATACCAAACAAATGAAGCTTCAAAATACGGTATAAGCCGTAGACGCGTAAGTCATACTGATAAGTCATACTGACAGTCAGACATGGTAGCTACGATATTTTGTCACCACAGTTTTGTCATTTTTATGAGGTACGACAATTCGTCCTGATAGGAAACCTCGTAGTTGCAAATAATTTTTTTTATAAAAACGTTTTTGTCAAATTTGTTCAAACGAAACGACGTACCTATAGGTGAAATGGCGTCGCCACGACTTTTCGCTGGGAAAAAAAGCCAACAATCATTCTACAACATTTCGTCACGTGGCTTTTTCAAGGGCTCTGATTGGCGTAAAGCTACGAGATATAGCACAAAACACGCGCCAGACTTTATATATTCGGAAAAGACGAAAAAAATATTTAGAAAATTTTGGAGCTACGAGGTTTGAGAACGACAGCGACGATATTTGGAAATGGTCCTCTTTTATATAAGAAATATTCAATTAGACAATTAACAAGCTGGAGAAGATCTGTTTTTGCTCTGTGGAAGGTGTACATTTTCTTGCTGGACATAAGAATTATGCCTGTGATCCCAAGTGTGTTGATTGGTTTATAAAAAAAATGTCTTTTTGCTGAATATTTTGATATGTAAGCAACAGTGTAAATGGATCAGTTTCAGTTTTTAACAGCACAATTTTAAAGTGTCATTTAGTTATTCCTACCTTACCTACCATATTGACATATGTTAACAGTCCAGTGAATGGAAATATTTTTTATGAACAAATATTTCTGGAGATCTGGAGGTTGTATAAGCACATGTTCTGCAGGCGATCTAGTGTTTTTTGCAAAGGTTGTTTACTTTTTATGTCCCCCACCAGTATAGTGGGGGACATATTGTTTTTGTGCTGTCTGTTGGTTTGTGTGTTTGTTCGTTTGCCCCAACTTAAACATTTGCAATAACTTTTGCAATATTGAAGACAGCAACTTGTTACTTGGCATGCATGTGTATCTCATGGAGCTGCACATTTTGAGTGGCGAAAGGTCAAGGTCATCCTTCAAGGTCAAAGGTCAAATATATAGCTTCAAAGCGGCGCAAAAGGGAACATAGTGTTTCTGACAAACACATATCTTGTTTGCATTTTTTTTTCACTTGAGTTTATAGCATGGTGTTTTTGTGATGAACAAGGAGATGTTATTAACTTTTCCGCCTGGGTGTTATAATTGGTATGCAATAATTATTAGTTTGTGTCCATTTTGATTGGATATTAAGGCATATATCAATAGTTGAAGTTTTGTTCATAGGATTTATTAGGTTTTAGTTTTAGTTTAACTA
Organism: Dreissena polymorpha; assembly: GCF_020536995.1. Lineage (NCBI taxonomy): Eukaryota > Metazoa > Mollusca > Bivalvia > Myida > Dreissenidae > Dreissena > Dreissena polymorpha. The sequence continues at coordinate 33,418,661 of NC_068362.1, forward strand.
GGGTAAAAAATGATAGAAAAGTTTCCATAAAATTGTTTATCATGCATCAATAATATATGAAATGTGCACAGGGGTTGAAGAATCCACTCGACCGCTCGTATATGCGAGCGAAGTTGACGGTCGGGCGAGTAAATTTTTTAAAATACTAGACCGACCGGGCGAGTGCTGTTTTTCAAGTTGAGAAATATAAATTCAGTTCCAGAACTCCTTCCACATCGATACAAATTGCGAACAATTTTTTGAATGAACAAAAAATACCTTTAGTACACAAAGAAACTGCACTTTCGTTTTGACAATGAAAAATGACGTCATGGGCACAGTAAAAATAATTCTCAAAATCGGCTGCGCTCTTTTCGTCGTTGTCAGTGCTCTTAGCTAATCGATTAAAAGTGAATAAAAATGTTAAATATATTGGTCATTCCGTGAATTTTAATGTAAATATCAATAAAACAATAATACATCACGGTTAATTATAATACTTCTTATAGTAATTAAAAATAAACAGAAAAAATAATTATTAATAAACAGAATAATTCCGAATTTCGTGATCAGAAGCCTTAGGCAAAATTTACCATCTTGTAACCGTTTGTCAATCAAGTGTGTCTTTCAGTAAAAGTTCATCTGAAATATTAAAATGGAAAAGGGTTCTATTTTAAAATATCTGCAAGGTGGTGGCGACAGGGAACAGAAAGAATTAGAAAGGTTGTCAAAACGAGAAGCGGAAAGAATTGAGAAAGGGAAAGAGGTGCAGAAAACGTAAGGAAAGCAAATATAATCCATCAGATAATGTAGTTAATTTGTTTGCAGTTAAGTGTCACTATGTTTAGTAGGTTTAAAAGGTTCTGGTTGATCATAACTATAAATATAAATATCTATTTTTTTAATACAGGGCGAGTAGATTAAAGTGAAGGGCGAGTGGATTGTCAGGCCTACTCGCTCTGCAGGGCGAGTGGCTCTGGAAAAATTCTTCAACCCCTGGTGCAAATATGTAACCATATTTAGATAATAAGTCAACAAGTAGCTAGAAATTGAAAATAAGAGTGCCAGTTACAGTAGAAAATTAACAACTTAAAATTATGCTTTCAGTTTAACCATTTTAAGATGCTGAGCGATGTCTCTTGACATATGATTCCAGCAAGGGAATAAAGCTTATTATTTTACATCACAGTTGCTATGCCCAGCTTTTGACACACTGTATATTCTTACAATAATTTGAAGATTGCTAACTTGGGTTATGTATAATTTATGTGTAAACTATAAAAAATAAATGCATATGATATATATTGCACACTTAGTAAACTTATACCATATTGCTAAATGGGAAACTCTGTATATCAGATAGTGGCAGTTTTTTTCAGCCCTTCAACATACAATTTTAATGTTGCTAATTGGCACTATATTTGATAACCATATGCCAATGAAATGTTATTTTGTTTTTCAACTTTAAAGGTAACAAATTTATGATGTCATTTGCATCCTTTCAGCTTGTATGATATTTTTACAAGAGTTTTTGTGCGTCATGTAGAGGTATATTAGTGAAGTGATCATTTCAGCCAAAACCAAAGCCTGTTCCTACCTGGGCTTTACCAGGTATGCAGGAAATGATGGAGAAACGAGCCTCAGCCAATCAGGTCTTTTGTTACATTTCAGCATGAAGGAATGAGCCAATCAGATGTATTGTTCATTGTTTGAATTTTTTTATAAACCCATGAAATTGTCACTGTAGCAAAATGAAGGTGAAGTTAGTATTGCCTGAATGAATGAATTTTGTGGGCAATAATTAATGACGTAAAATTGTCTTGACTGTTACCTAGTTAATATAATCATGTTAGCACGAAGTTTTTTATGTGAATTGTTGCCACTGAAATTCCTAGACATTCCTGCAAGTTAGTGTCACATACCGTTTGTGGCCATATATTCTGGGGATTATTTTTTGAAGATATTTTAGTGAGAATATACTAGAATCATTTTCATTATTTGTAACCATCTTAAAATTTAGTTTGATATGTTTGTCAGTTGGAATGATGTTCACAATGTTTTAGTTCTAATGGTAATATCCTATTGTACAGCGCATGTTTGTCAAATGTTTCTTGAAGTTTAAGAAATTCCAGTTACATTTGGGCCGGTCTCTTGGAGAACGAGGCTTAATGCATGTGGACAAAGTATGTTTCCAGATTGGCTTGTGCAGTTCATACAGGCTAATCTGGGACAAGTATGTTTCCAGATTGGCTTGTGCAGTCCATACAGGCTAATCTGGGACAACACTTATTGCACATGCATGTAGTCCTGTTTTTCCCAACGACGCTCATGTTGAAATGCTGTAAGGAACATTGTCATAGCTAACTTTCATGATAGGATAAGCAAATGTTTGTATACATCACGGTTTGATCTGATTCTTGCACATGTCATCTTCGCATGAAGAATTAGAAAATAAATCAACAATGCATCCTTTTGCACCATAATGCCTGTGTGTTAAGAAGTTGAACATGAAAACTGTTATGCTGATTAGTTTTATACCAAGGTTAAATTACTACAGATATTGTGCAAATAATTTAGATTACTTCTTAAGATGTATTTAAAATTATTTAAGCAGTGCATACATACACAATTAAACGTAATTTCAGTTATTGTTTAACCTATATATAACATTTGAAATAATGAAAGTGTTTGGAAAGAAATGTATAATTGGATACTTGATGTATTGTTGTATTGTAGGCATTTAAGATTGGTTTAATGATTGCAAGGTTTACTTTAAACAGAAGACTGAAAAGGAAGAGACAGATGTTAAACTCCAAGTTCCAAGGATACAAGTAGACGAAGCACCCGAGGAGAACCTTGATCCAGACACTTTCGATTACAAAACAGATTATCTTGCCAAGACCCTGAATGGACATGATAACAACGAGGTGAAAGATAACATTGACAACTATGAGCAAGATGAAGAAGAAGCAGAGGATTCTCAGAAATACCAAGTTGTGGACCCTGTTCTGGAGTCTGGAGTTGTCATCCGTGGTGATGATGATAGAATTGTGGCCCTTAATGAAGAGGAAAATGATGTGACCCATGATCAGGATGTCAGAGTGGCTTCCCTTGATGGAGATGAAAGATATGTGACCAATAATCAGGATGTCAAAATAGCAGCTCTTGGGCGGGAGCCTGAAGTTGATGCAACTGTTGATGAGGAAGAGGAAATGCAGGTGGATATTTGTTATGGAATGAACCTGTATGGATCCCATAGCCCTGCTTGTGTGTGGAATGTTGTTGTTGTTGTTGAAGAGATTATGAATAGTATTACCCATGCAGCATCGTGTTAGATATGATCAGTATTTGTATGGTTTGATGTGTCAGATCCTAACTTTTAGTTGTTTCATTTTAATTCTTTTTAGTGGATGGCCCCAACTTGCCAAGTATGCATTAAATAATGAGAATGTAAACATGTGAATATGAAGTGTTTTACTGTTAACAGTGATAAATTGTTGAGGTTTTTGTTAACAGTTTTTGTTCTGATTGTTCCCCATGATTATTACATTTTGTTATACTTTTGTTAATGTTCTTGATGCCAATAGTGTTGTTTATTCAAGATTGGAATTCCAGCTTGTTTTCTCTCCTCTTGGAGCTCACTCTACATTTGATTTAAAGCCAAGAATATCAGTTAGCAAGAGACTTTGATAATGTCATTTGGGAACAGAAATTCATGATATTGTTTGGCCAAAGAATGTTGATGATGTCATTTGGCAAATACCTTTTTACTGAAGGTTTTTGATGGTTAAAATTTGCTATAGAACTTTTTTATGGAATTGCAGCTTGTTCTCACTTATGTGATACAAGCGTTGTGCACTGAAGCATCTCATAGATATACATGTATTGGAAATTGCTCTCTGCAAATACTGGACAATGACATATCTTAATATATTTTCTGTATCCAAACGACCTTCATGACGGCCTTTTTTTAGAGAAGGTTGAAAAACTGCCACAAACATTTTATTTACAACTGAAAACTATGTTGAATGAATGAAGGATTGTAGTTCTTAAAAACATATAAATAATTGCATGATAGTTGTACAGTGAACCATGTACCAAGATTAACTGTTATAGTGAACTAATTCCTAAAAATGTATCATACTGCACTTATGTGAACATGTTAGTGTCTAACCAGCAAGAGGAAGTTGTGTTTTTGTTTGTGTGATACATTATGCATATAATCCATTGTAAGAGTTGCAGTATTGATATGTTTGTTATGCTGATATTGTTTTTATTTGTTTTGTTGTTTCATTTTCAGATTTTGAAAATGTTATTTTTAGGGTGTGTGATGTGACATGTAAAAGTAATTGTAAACCATTTGATGTCTTTTTCACTATATTTATGAATTTATATCATTATTGACAGGAATTGTATTTTTACATATCAATGCATATAGTATTTTGTATTATATATTATGAAAAATAGTTTTTTTAGCTCTAATACTTGCAGAAAAAAATATAATTTTGCACTCAGCATTTATTTCATGATGGAGGTATAATCTAGCAACAGTTGCAGGTTTGTTTGTTTCCTGTTGGTGACAGTCCATTCATTTTGGTGCTATGCATTATAAATTATTGTGAAAAAGCCTTAAGACTCTCATACTTTACTGTCTGTTTGTAGTTGAAAGAGGAATTCTGGCAGCTGCTACGGGAGACGCCTGACATTACAAGCACCTCACAACTGGACGACGTGAGGATAATCATTGCTAAAGATCCTCGCTACATCAATGTGCCTACAGAGCAGAAACGGCAGCAGTGGTTTGACGAATACATCCAGAACCTGGTAGTTTTCCTTTTCTTGCATTTGTAGAGCCCCTTACCATCATAATAAAGAAATGGCATATAGTTCAGTCCATGTCCGTTTGTTTGTTTTTATGCCCCCGAAGGATGGCATATAGTGATTGCACTGTCAGTCTGTCCGTCACACTTTGCATTTAGGTTTCGAAAAATGCTCATAACTTCTATGTCGCTTCAGATGTAACATTCATACTTGGTATTCATGTGTATATGGACAAGGCCTTTCCATACGCACACAAATTTTGACCCCCTTGACCTTGAACTTAGGGTCCACGTTTAGGTTTAAAAAATGCGTTCAGTTTTCGAAAAATGCTCATATCTTCTATCAAAGCGTTTATCGAGGGCCTGTGTCATCCAATGGAGACAGCTCTTGTTTTGGTTGTGTTTGTGTGGGATATTTTTTGTCTTGCCCATAAATGGTGTTGTCTATACAGGATTATGAAATAAATTGGCACAAATGATCATCATATTAAGACGACTTTTCACGTACATGTATAAGGACCAATGTTTGCTTGATTAATATCAAGGTCGCAGTGGAAACTTTGAGGTTTTCTTATTCCTTAAATGTATATAGTGAAAGTGTTTGTTTGTTTCATGTTTGCAACTGTGTTGTGCATACTGGCAATTCAAATTAAATTGGCACAAATTCTCTTAATATCAAGATGACGTGTCATTTGTAACAATCATGTTGCTAGCTTCTAGGTCAAGGTTGCAGTGGACATTTTTTGTTTGCCCTTGAAATGTGTCAGGTCTTCTTACTAAAATTCTTGAAATAACCCTTCCTTTTCACAGATGAAGGACGATTTCATGCGCCTGCTACGCGACACACCCACCATTCACAGTCAGTCGACGTGGCCTGAGGCACGCATGGAGATCGATCGCGATCCACGTTTCGAGGCGGTAGGAGATGAGAAGTTGCGAGAACAGTGGTTCGATGAATACATCGAGGGATTGGTAAGTGAAACTTTGTGGCGATTGTTGTGATAAGTGCTGAGTTAGTATATCGAGGTAACATGGTCAGAATAGTATATCTTGTATTGAAATAAGTACTAGATACACTAGATTTGAATAATTGCTGAAGTACAGTAGAAAAAGTACTGTATGCGAGAATAAATGACTAATTGAAATCAGTTTGTGTAGTTTTAGAACAAAACATAAGCCTGTACTTATCATTATTGTAATAATTTTTGTGTCTTGTGGATGAGCTTATTGTTAATTAAAAAATGTAGCTTTAACACCTCTGAACAACTTTTAATTTATAAATGTTTCTACAGGTATCAATTTTTTTGAAGTTGCAACATTTAGTTAGGTTTAAAATATCTAACTTATTCTTTTTATGCCCCCCTTCGAAGAAGAGGGGGTATATTGCTTTGCTCATGTCGGTCGGTCGGTCGGTCGGTCGGTCGGTCCGTCCACCAGGTGGTTGTAAGACGATAACTCAAGAACGCTTGGGCCTAGGATCATGAAACTTCATAGGTACATTGATCATGACTTGCAGATGACCCCTATTGATTTTGAGGTCACTAGGTCAAAGGTCAAGGTCACGGTGACCCGAAATAGTAAAATGGTTTCCGGATGATAACTCAAGAACGCTTAGGCCTAGGATCATGAAACTTGATAGGTAGATTGATCATGACTCACAGATGACCCCTATTGATTTTCAGGTCACTAGGTCAAAGGTCAAGGTTACAGTGACCCGAAATAGTAAAATGGTTTCCGGATGATAACTCAAGAACGCTTAGGCCTAGGATCATGAAACTTGATAGGTAGATTGATCAGGACTCGCAGATTACCCCTATTGATTTTGAGTTCACTAGGTCAAAGGTCAAGGTCACAGTGACCCGAAATAGTAAAATGGTTTCCGGATGATAACTCAAGAACGCTTAGGCCTAGGATCATGAAACTTGATAGGTAGATTGATCATGACTCGCAGATGACCCCTATTGATTTTCAGGTCACTAGGTCAAAGGTCAAGGTCACGATGACCCGAAATAGTAAAATGGTTTCCGGATGATAACTGAAGAACGCTTATTCCTAGGATCATGAAACTTGATAGGTAGAATGATCATGACTCGCAGATGACCCCTATTGATTTTCAGGTCACTAGGTCAAAGGTCAAGGTCACGGTGACCCTGATTGTAAAATGGTGTCCGGATGATAACTCAAGAATGCTTATGGCTAGGATCATGAAACTTCATAGGTACATTGATCATGACTGGCAGATGACCCCTATTGATTTTCAGGTCACTAGGTCAAAGGTCAAGGTCACAGTGACAAAAAACATATTCACACAATGGCTCTCACTACAACGGAGAGCCCATATGGGGGGCATGCATGTTTTACAAACAGCCCTTGTTGAAGTTTAGTTTTGAAAAAAAGTTTGGTACACATAATTTACAAACAAAAATAAGGTAATACCCCCATACATTCCTCAACTGTCTTAAGTTGTTATAAGTCATTCATGTTTTCCATACAATTAGAGTACTTAGGACTAATTGTATTTAAATTGAGGTTTTTGTAATTTTTTGTAATCCCAACAATATACAAACATGGAACAGGTACCTTAGACTATTTTGGAGTAACATTATATTGTTTTAAAGGGAAGCATCAATTTTGATGCATACATAATTAAAACTAAAGAATCAAAGGTATGTGATGTTTTTATTTGACAAATGGCTAGATATTTTATCCGAACTTTCCCCTTTGAATTCTTGCTTGTTTTTCAACCCTAAAATAACCATATCTCTGCATCACTTGAGTGTGTTCTGGCATTAAAAGCTTCTTAGCATTTTAAGGATTTCTTGCATTCACAGAATTCCATAACATAGATGTGATTTTGTAAGTATGTAATCAGAATAAACATGTTACAATTAATTGATTAAATAATTGTGGTATTTAATGTTTCATAAAGTTATGTACATTTTTGATGCAATGTTATTCACTACTCCAAAGGCACTTTTGTTGATTTCAGCCAAGTATATGCTGTACACTTTAAAACCAGTGTATTTTCAATATTATCCTTGGCATATTCCCATGTCCAATAAAGCAAAATAAATTATGTACTAAATAAACGTATTTGCACAAATGCATAACATCTGTATTTAAGTTATTCTTCAGGACTAAAACTCTTTAAATAAAGATGCATTTAAATTGGAAAATATTTAAATAATACTATAATTGTTATTTGCATCCATAATGCTATCTGATTTTTGTAAACTTTTAAAACATTGCTTGTGCATGGTATTTGTCTTATTGTATTAACAACACGCAAAACAACTTCAATAAAAAGTCATGCTGCTAATCAAGAAGTTTAAACATGTTTATGATCTTAATCTTGAATACTTTTTGGTTTGTACAAAAGGAAAATATATCATTTGAATGTATTTTCAAGATTTTTTTTTTGTCGCAAAGCAATTAGTGCATTTTTCAAAAAGAAAAAAACACTCACACAGAACAAGTTGTAATAATACTGGAACATGTTCTAGACAATGCATTCTTTGGTCCATTTTCAGTTAAAGTCCGACTACATGCAACTCCTCAGGGACACGCCGGCCATTGACAGCCAGTCACGGTTTGAGGAGGTGAGGGATTACATCGCCCATGACGACCGTTACCGCGCCGTCCCAACCGATGAACTCCGCAAGGCCTGGTTCAATGAATACGTGGAGAATCTGGTAAGTCCACTGGTTGAAAGAAGGGAGTCGAAATTTCAATTTTATCTAGCATGTCACAGAGGATGAACATGGAAATGAAATTTAATAGAATTATCTCGGACAACTTGCCAAAAGCTTTGTGGTTTTCATAGACCAGTGTGCATCAAGTATGAGAGTTTGCTGTAATAAATGAGACATATACCAGTATTCAATTTTGTTTTAAGCCTCAATAATACAATTGTGATAAATCAATCAGTACAAATTTACAAAATTATTTCTCATTATGTATCTTGCCTCATGCACAATGTCTTCAGAGCTCCAGATAAGGTTTTGTGAAATTCTTAAATTACTACCAGATTTTCAAAAAGAATTCTTAACTCTGAAATTTTATTCTTAACGTTACTACAAAGTTATGAAAAATAAATCTTTCTTTTTTTAAATGACCTAAAAATAAATAATAATGGTTATTTTCATGCAAAAAAAATCAAAATACCAAACTAGCAACTTTATTTATACGAGTTCAACAGTGTCTTTTCAGTATTATACAATTTTATTTTTCAAATACCTTCATATGCCCAAACTGTGCTTAGATTGTATGCCTTAGATGATTTTTTTTACATACTTCACAATTAAAACAGGTCTTTCCTTCAATCTTTTCAACGATTAGCCACGGGACTTGTCCCTTCCACTCGTTCAATGTTGTTTTTTTTGTTCAAGTTTGGACCCGTCGTGTCGCGTTTTTGTTTAGCTTTTCCGACTGTGTCGGCAACTGAACATACAACATCGTTTAAGATCTTTTCTATAATGTCTTTCTAAACATTTAACTTCGGCTCACTTTGCGCACAATATGTTAAAAGTGTGTTTTTGGACGCTTTGCAGTTTTTTTAGGACGCTCTCTGGGCGCCGCCATTGTGTTTTGACAGATAGACTGTATACGCCGCTTTTATTGGAAAAAATGCGCTTTGTAAAACAAACCCGATAACCATTCTATATAAGCACCGAAAAGATCTTTAATACGCGAAAAGAACTCAATAAAAATCGATACGAACCGATGTAAAAGTAATATTCGTAACTTGATTTTGTACTTCTTTATGGTAAGACAAGATTTTAAAATAAATATGTATCGGACTTGAAAATAATTCGTAATTACGAAAATACGACCCTTATCTGGAGCTCTGGTCTTGAAAACAATCATGTTTCCAGAGTCTTTTTTTTTCACAATATTATTTTGATCAGGTTATTACAAACATTTTAATTTGTTCCGTTTTCATAGGGACTTAACTAACCATATTTAACCAGTTTTTTTCGAAGAAAAAAACTGGTTGTTAGATTGGTGATTGTCGGCGGGCGGGCGGGCTGGCGGACGGGCAGAACAAGCTTGTCCGGGCCATAACTTTGTCGTTCATTGTCAGATTTTAAAATCATTTGGCACATTTGTTCACCATCATTAGACGGTGTGTCGCGCGAAAGAATTACGTCGATATCTCCAAGGTCAAGGTCACAATTTGAGTTTGAAGGTCAAAAATGGCCATAAATGAGCTTGTCTGGGCCATTACTTTGTCGTTCATTGTCAGATTTTAAAATCATTTGGTACATTTGTTCACCATCATTAAACAGTGTGTCGCACGAAAGATTTACGTCGTTATCTCCAAGGTCAAGGTCACAATTTGAGTTTGAAGGTAAAAAATGGCCATAAATGAGCTTGTCCGGGTCATTACTTTGTGATTCATTGTCAGATTTTAAAATCATTTGTCACATTTGTTCACCATCATTAGATGGTATGTCGCTTGAAAGAATCACGTCGATATCTCCAAGGTCAAGGTCACAATTTGAGTTTGAAGGTCAAAAATGGCCATAAATGAGATTGTCTGGGCCATTACTATGTCATTCATTGTGACATATTAAAATCATTTGGCACATTTATTCACCATTATTGGACAGTGTCGCACGAAAGAATTACATCAATATCTCCAAGGTCAAGGTCGCCACAACTAAAAAGAGATTGATTTTGAAACAACTATGTAACTATGAAAGGATGATAACTCAAGAACGCTTCGGCCTAGGATCATGAAACTTCATAGGTACATTGATCATGACTGGCAGATGACCCCTATTGATTTTCAGGTCACTAGGTCAAAGGTGAAGGTCACAGTAACTTGAAATAGTAAAATGGTTTCCGGATGATAACTCAAGAATGCTTACGCCTAGGATCATGAAACTTCATAGATACATTGATCATGACTGGCAGATGACCCCTATTGATTTTCAGGTCACTAGGTCAAAGGTCAAGGTCACAGTGTCTCGAAACAGTAAAATGGATTCCGGATGATAACTCAAGAATGCTTACACCTAGGATCATGAAACTTCATAGGAACATTGATCATGACTGGCAGATGACCCCTATTGATTTTCAGGTCACTAGGTCAAAGGTCAAGGTCACATTGACTCGAAACAGTAAAATGGTTTCCGGATGATAACAAGAATGCTTACGCCTAGGATCATGCAACTTCATAGGAACTTTGATCATGACTGGCAGATGACCCCTATCCATTTTCAGGTCACTAGGTCAAAGGTCAAGGTCACAGTGACTCCAAACAGTAAAATGGTTTCCGGATGATAACTAAAGAATAATTAGGCCTAGGATCATGATACTTGTTAGGTACATTGATCATGACTGGCAGATGACCTCTATTGATTTTCAGTTCACTAGGTCAAAGGTCAAGGTCACAGTGACAAAAAACGTATTCACACAATGGATTCCACTAGAACTGACAGCCCATATGGGGGGCATGCATGTTTTACACACAGCCCTTGATTTCTAATTGAAATCAAGGTCAATTTTACACAAGGGGGTTAACAATACACATTTTGAATTTTTGTCCCCCTTTATCAGACTTTTTTTCAACTGAAAACCTGGTTTTGTGACAATTTGTCCCTTGTTAATATTTTTTCCTGGTACTTATCTTAATCGATATAAACTGTTTTACAGAAAAAGGCAGACTTTATGAAACTCCTTGAGGACACGCCTTCCATCACGAGCTACTCCCGTTATCCCGACGCCAAGGAGGATATTTCCCATGATCCTCGCTTCCATAATGTGGACACTGACGAGCAGAGAGAGAAATACTTCAACGAGTACACAACAGAATTGGTTAGCATGGCATAATCAGTTTGGAAAAATGTTGAAGTTGTGTATCTTTTACCCATTGGACTTTTGGTGAAAAAAATAACTTATGCTTCGATTTGTAAATAAAAGAAATGGCTGGAATGCAAGAAATAATTCTATATACTTTTGTTTGGCCATTAAAGTATCCAAACAAGACTCAGTTGAGTGCCATTTGTAATATTTGAGTTGATGTTTCTTGATTTCTTGAGAATAAAAATACGAATGTTTTCACAGCCACACAAATAGAATTATGCATTAAATTTTGGAGAAACCCATGACATTTTACATTCTGTTTGTTATTCATTACATTTTTCATGTAATGCCAGTTCTATGACATTTGATATTCTTACATTGAAAATCAGTAAAATTGAAAAATAGCGATTTTCAATTTGTTGCAGAAAAAGGCCGCCTTCATACAACTGCTACAGGACACGCCAGACATATCCGCCACATCCACTTGGCACCAGTCCAAGAAATATATAGAGACGGATCCTCGCTACCACGCAGTAGACTCCGACCTTCAGAGGATGAAATGGTTCCATGAATATGTGAACTTCCTTGTGAGTATTTCTTTTGTCAAGAAATTCTTTATGTTTGTCTGTTTTCATGAGGTAGTATTTAGTTAAAAAACAAACATTTAAAAGATTTTTTTCAAACAAAAGCTACGTCAGCGAAACTAATTTAAAAATGATTCTTCTAATTAATATAATGGAATCTGTCTTTGGAAATGTGTATATTTTGCTGCTAATTATGAATATTTGAATACAAACTACATCCTTAATGTGTTTGTGATCATTTATTTAAAAAAAATGTAATAAGAGTACCCTATGTTTTTATGTATTTTAAATGCGGTGCTAATGATTTTGAAAAGTCATAATGTGTAAAGTCATGGTTTTAGGCTGGTCGTGGATACGGTATGAACTACAGTTTGAGAGCAGGTGGCTTCAAATCCATTGACAGAAAACAAGAATTCTTGCCATTACACAAGCCAGAGGTAAGTTTACTTGTTAAAACAAATATTTTGTTAGTATTTCCAGTACAAGGTCCAAGCAACATTAAAGTTGCAAATGTTCCATGTCCAAAATTCTTTTCCATTCTTGCAAATTTTTACCTTTTAAAGAAATACTGGGTTCGTTTCCGATTTTGTGGTTGAAAATAACCCGTGGTTTATTATTTACCGGTAGCTAATAAGTTATATTGTTGGTTTTTTAACTTTAACATAGCACTGACTTTTCTTATTTGTTTAATAGTTTATTAAAATATTTTTATTTTAGCCCTTTCCCCCATAAAAAGCAAAGTGAAAATGGCTTTTGCAACCAGCATAAAACTCGCAGTCTGTTCAGGTTTTATGCTGTTTGCTGCTCATCAGTATCTAAGGGTTGGAAAAGAAGCCTTTAAAACTTGAATTTAGTAAGAAAGGTTTTTAATTAAATTTACCTTTCTAAGGGACCCTTAATGCCTCAAAATATGTATCTAAGTGGTAAAGGGTTAAGTCACCTATTTTTTAACTTTTTTGGAAAAGCATTATTATAAACGAAGAAGAAGGGGTATATTGCGTTGCTGGCAGTCTGTCTGTAGACAAGTCTGAATGTCGGTAGACTTGTGAGTAGACCAGTCTGAATGTCTTTAGACCAGTTAGTTTCCGATCAATAACTCTTCAACAAATTGACCGATTGGCTTGATACTTCTCGTGTGCATTGGCCTTTGACAATAGATGACCCTATTGAAATTGGGGTCACTAGGTCAAAGGTCATGGTCACTGGCACAATAAGTGGGAAAAGCATTTCTGATCAATAACTTGTCAACGAAAGGACTGGTTGGCTTGATAATTCCCATGTGCATTGTCCTTGGACAGTAGATGACCCCTATCAAAATTAAGATCACTAGGTAAAAGGTCACTGTCACAATTAGTGTGAAAATTGTTTTTTTGATTAATAACTCATCAACGATTTGACCGATTGGCTTGATACTTCACATGCGCATTGGCATTGGACAGTAGATGACCCCTATTGAAATTAGGGTCACTAGTTCAAAGCCCTGTTTGGAGGGGCATATGTCTTCGACCGCGGAACACTTGTTTACACTGATTTTGTGTAGTTTACTGTTTAGTCATTTTTCGAATCATATTTTTTTAATGTCTCAAAAAGACTTTCGCACGTAGACTTACATTTTGCCCCTCTTTCGCATGAAATAATCTATGTTTTGTTCTTTTGGTTGCCAGGCAGTGAAGAAAACTGACCCGATGCCGTTCTTCCAAGACGCAAAACGCAAGCCGCCTGTGGCCTCTAGACCCAAAAAGCCCAACGGTTATGGCTCGAACGAGGATCTGATCAATAATGTGGTGAGTAGATTGCTGAGTTATCTTGTGGCTTACCTCTTATGGGTCTGTGTATGTGGTTTCTTTGAAGCCGCTTGTGGTTATTTTGTGGTAAATTTTGATACGCTGTTTCATGAAAGTAACCTTTTTGCTCTGTGGAAACTTTCAAGAACATTTTTATTTGCGGTTACTTTCAAGTCCATTTTGATGTATGGTTTCTTTAAAGTAATTTTTTTCAGTTACTTTCCAGCAAATTAAAATTTATGTTTACTTTGAGGTAAATTGTATTTCAATTATACGTTTCTTTTTATTAAATCTATTGTCGGTCTGTAAACTTTGGTTACTTTGCAATCACACTTTATCATGTTTGCTTACTTTCAAGCAATTTCGAGTTTGATATATCATTTATGGTAACTTTCAAATACGTTTTGAGCTACCTTTTATTGTGTGGTTAATGTCAAGTATAACATGCATGTATATTGGCATTTGATAATTACATTAACATTTAATAGAACGTGATGTCAAATGCCATGGTATAGTTTATGTCAGTCTGTTATAAGCCATTCCTAAGGTTGGTATGATCTTTCTTGTAGGATGACTTTGAGGTAACTTGATGAAATACAGCTGATCCTCTCTCAGACTGGGTTCCAAGTGTTGATTATGATCACTTAGCTCTAGCAAAAATGAGCACAGCTTAACCCTTTACCACTTATATTTTCACGCATTTGTAGTCCCTTAGAAAGTTGAATTTAATTAAAGACATTTCTTACTCTATTGAAGTTTTAAAGGTTTCATTTCCAACCCTAAGATACTGATGAGCAGCAAACAGCATAAAACCTGAAGAGACTTCGAGTTACTTGCAGGCTGTTCTGGTTTTATGCTGTTTGCACATAGCCATTTTCAATTTGCTTCTGAGTGAGAAAGGGTTCAAATAAACAAATTTAGTTGTGATATCATCAGTGTTGATGAGCAATTTATTTTCCATCGATGCCACAGTTATGCATTTCCCAGATTTTGGTATAAATATGTATTATAATCATTTAAATGCTGACACTTGGAACTCAGTTCATAAATTATGATAATTCTTTTCTCTGTGCTGTATACATTAATTGTTAGTTTTCACTGGACAACTGCTATGTTACCAACATCATTTTCAACATGACACAAACATAAGAACAGTGGTACATGTTAAAAAACGGTCCGCTATCAAAACTACAATATACAAAATCCCAGCAACGACAGTAATTAGATAGTGGCCTCCCTTTCTCGCATAGCCGATAACTGTGGCAACGGAATCCTTCAAGTACAACCCCGACCTGAACGACGTCCCAAGGTCCACGTCTAATATCCCTATCGTGGAAACCAAGACCCATAAGGTAACCTACGAGCGAGACGGGGTACCATACGAAACCGAAGAGAGTATTCTTATCAGTGCTCATTCCGTGACCACCAGGTCCCAGACTATAGATACAACAACAGTAAGCGCCACATAGCATACATGTTTCTTTTGCAAGCTTGTTTCGTGACAGTTTGGCCTGTGCTCGCGTTGTGTGATAACATTTTTTCACTTACCCTTATAACCTATCCAGATTAAACAGTAGAGGTATTATTCCCCCTCTTAACTGTTTTCTAGGTACCGCTAATCTGTAGAAAAGGAATGTCTTGTTATTAGTTTTCATTCTTCTTTATATAATAGCTTTCTAATACATTAGCTGAAATAACTTTTTTTAAAGTCTAAATTTGCATTGAGGAGACTGATATATCTGGTTACTTATGACTTTTTTTTTTTTGCCTGATGTTTTGCATTTGTAATTTTGAAAAATGCAAACCACATATTCATGCTGCTATTTATTCGTGTCTCTATTACTGTCTGAGTCTACATTTAACACATGACAAGAGTTGTTTACCTTGATATTACAAACCCAGATATGTTTTTATTGAGTGGACTATTTTTATCATTTTAGACACAAACAAATCTTCACTTAATGATTTTATACCCGATGACAATCCAAACTCTATTGCTGTCCATTGAGCACCCAGTGTTTTACACCTGCATTTCACCATGCACAGGCCAGCTCTTTAGCAGTTGTAGTTCATCACATAGGTCTGAATGCTAGAGACAAAACCCTGCATTTCCAAAAGTGTCCCTTAGTTCTTGTTTCCTATTGCATTAAAGCATGTCTGGTAAAGAGCATTGTTGTTACTGTTTAAGCAAAACTAATTGTCTGAAAAAGGAATTTAAAAAAATGACCACTGTCCTTATTTACCGTACAGAATATAGGTCTAGGATTAGAAGCAAATACCAACTATAACAACATAGCTATCCCATTATATATAGGTCAGAAAAACTTGGTTTTGGTCTAGATTACTTAAAAAGAATCATTAAAACACAAACATCTTGTTTACTGCATGGAGTGTTCCATAGATCTGACTTTCTCTGAGCTTAATATTTTGTCAACTTGGCGATGCACGTCACAGATTCCTGTCTTTGTTTTCTTGTTTGGCATTATGTTAAGCTCTCTCTGGATGCGTGTTTGACAAGCTTGTATAAGAAACCTGGAATGTTGTCAGAATGGCATGATAATGACTAGCTCTGAACTGTTGTGTGTCGTTTCTAGAATACCCTGTATACAACAGTTAGTTTCGGATGATTTTTTTCTTTTTGAAGTTATATTTCAAGCATGCCATATTATTGTTTCATTTTATTGTTTTATTCTTGTTTTTTAAAAGACATAAATGATGTTTAAGTAAAATACTATTCTAGGCTCAGAAAATACCAAATATATTTATGGAATATTGTTACTA
This sequence comes from Dreissena polymorpha, assembly GCF_020536995.1. NCBI lineage: Eukaryota > Metazoa > Mollusca > Bivalvia > Myida > Dreissenidae > Dreissena > Dreissena polymorpha. The sequence goes on from NC_068362.1 coordinate 33,435,419, forward strand.
TGCATTTTAATGAAATGAAACTACAGTTAAGTCTTTTAATTGCATGAAATGTAGATAGATATTTTAATGATTTCCAACATGATGGCATTAAATTAAGAAAGAGTTTGAAACATTGGATTACACATTATACCACTGATTACAAAAATTGAAATAATAAATACAGTCTGTTGTCTCCAGTGAATACTAACAATTGTTTTTTTATTTAGTGTACACAAATTTGTAGCTTTTGCTTTTGCAGTCTTATTCATTTACCAGCCATTCATGAACATATGACAGGCATCATGCAACAATGGGTCTTATGCCTCTTGCGTAACTCAAGACAAGCCTGCGCATCTTCACAATCTGGTCAGGAGCTACACTGTCTATTTAATGAGACCACGAAGCCTTGCGGGAGTTAACCCTTTACCACTTAGATATATATATTGACCCATTTGTAGTCCTCCAGAAAGTAAAATGTAAATGAAAACCTTTAATTATTATTTAATTCAAGTTTTAAGGCTTTATTTCCTACCATAAGATATTGATGAGCAGCAAACGGCATAAAACCTGAACAGACTGCGAGTTTGCACATTTTCACTTTGCTTATAAGTTGGAAAGGGTTAATAGGGTGCAGTGTTACTCCTGGCCAGACTGTGCGGATGTGGAGGCTGTACTACAGCTAGCTGGCGGCATATGGCATAAGACCTATATCTATTTAACACTCATAAAACACTTTAAACAAAATATAAAAAGCCAACATTTAGCCCGCTTTATTATTAATTATCAATAATGTAAATTATGTGATGCTTATTTCTTTTGCACACTTGTACCTAAACAGAAATTTGCAATATGTAGTTCCTGTTCATCAAGCTTTGGGAAAATTAAGTTGAGTTGTGTAAAATCTAATATTTAAACCTTTTGGTTGTACAGTTAAGATATGATGTTTTGAAAATTATTGTTGAAAACTGTTAATGTATTTAAAATGACATTGATACTCTAGAGGTATGTAATTTGCAGACAAATTTTTTAATATCTATATATATATATATATATATATATATATATATATATATATATATATATATATATATATATATATATATATATATATGCATAGTTGTGCCATGTATATTGTATGCTATACAGTATTTCTTCCTTTATAGTATTATAAATTTTTAATGAGCTGCTATTTGCATCTTCTTAAAGTTCACAAGAACATTATTTGATTGATAGTGCTGGTAATATGCATGTCATTTTCTTTTATAGTAGATTTAACAACAGAAACAATGAATGGATTGAGAAACAATGAATTATGAATATGAGGAAGAATAGCGCAGTTTTTGTGCATCTTGTGTATTTAATTGATGAGGAATTGCAATTTGTATAGTTGCAAAAGTAGATGTTCTTGGTCAGTTTTTATCAAATGCTTTTACAATAACAAACATATTTTTTTTCTGTTAACCCTGTATATTACTGTTATGTTCATTTAATCTTTGTCAATGTAATTAAACTTAAACAGTTAACAATAAATTCATTATCAATAATTAACATTTTCAACATAATAATCCTTGTTAGTATTGCTAGTAAATTTGATGAAAAGAGTTATTAACACTGATCTTGTGATTTTATTATTGTGTTATTTTAAGTTTTACGAAATGTACTTAATATAGATTGGTACGACTGCATTCCAACATATTTCTGGAGTGATCTCTGAAGTTTCAAACTAAATTTGAAATAAAAATATTGACCAATCAGAATGCTTTTAACAGTCAGAAGAAGCATTTCAGTTTGTTAAATATTTGAAATCCAAACCAAGAAAAATAAGATCTTCAGAATGGGAAAACCCCGTTCCCGATTGCACCTGATTGTACGGAATCCCATATGGAATCCTTTTGGACTGGTGTTATTCTGATGTGTTCCTTCCATGTTTCCAGTACAAGACTGAGCGAGATGGTATGGTGGAGACACATGTGGAGAGGAAGATCACCGTGGTAACAGACGGAGATGACGACACCGATCATGATGCTGTAAGGCCTTATTTTCATTTAAACCCTATTAATTTAAGCTTGATTGCATATGAAGCCTAAGCTTATTAAAACGCTATTGAGTCCATTTCCTGGGTGGAACGAGAACCTGGTGGCTTTGGGGGAGAATTAAAGATGATCATTGGGGATCACACCCATGACCTCCTGGTTTTAGGCAGACACATCAGAAAACATTTTGTTAATTTTTTGTAAATGAATCAGGGCTTTGATATGAACATTTTTTGTAAACAATGCTTTTATAATTAACATATGATTGATAAGTGTAAGTGTCTGTTTGAAACCTATTTCAAAGTTTTAATGACTTACAAAGTTACTTGAGAGTTTGTGATTACCAGCAAATAGTGTTAAATATATATACATTCAGGTTAACATAGATTGAACAAGAATACCTAGTTGAAGTATCTGCATGGGTTAGATTTTTTGTTGTTGCTGATTTTCTCTTTTGCGGTGTAGATTTAACAAACAAAAAAGCTGTATGTGTATATTATCTGTTTTCACTTATGCTTTTCAGTTGTTGAGGGCAGCCATTGAACAAGTCACAGAAATGAACCCAGATTTGACGGTGGACAAGATAGAGTGCATACGTCAAATTGAGGACTTGAACGAAAGATAAAAAAGTAATTTAAGTACATGTTCATGTATTAATAATATAGTATGAAGTATTATACGAAATACTGCTGGCCTGTTAATGTTAGGCTCACAGGTCTGAATATCTCATCAATTACCAATTCAAATGATGTGCCATATTCTGAGAAAACTGGGCATAATGCATGTGCGTAGTGTCGTCCCGCCTAAACTTGATTTTCGGTAAGGAGAGACTTCCTTGAAACTCAAAATACCATAACAGCGGAAAGTGTTGTCCCAGATTAGCCTGTGCGGACTGCACAGGCTAATCTGGGATGACACTTTACGCACATTAATTAAATCAAGTTTTCACAGAAAAAGGCTCATATAAATGCAAGTTCCTGTCATGTCTGGTGCATCTTACACCTTTATTGAATTTAGTGTAACCTTGATAATGATCATGAAGAATAAAGTGAAATAATTTTTTAGAACCTTGAACAAAACAATTGCCTTTTTTTTGAGTCTAGAAATATCAAAGTTCAAACTTTTTCCCTAAACAAGACTTTTGTATGACCTGTTCAAATTTAATGACTGGTCTTAAAAATGCTTTCAGAGTACATGTACTATCATCTCTCTGTCTTGCCTGATCACTTCAAGTACACTACACATTAGCCATACATTCTCTATTTCAAATTCTTTTATTTGTTCACTGTTTTGATGTCTTACATTCAAGTCAGTTATTCTCTGACTCCCCAATCCTAAAACACTGTAGCATTCATATATCAGTTAACTAATAAATGTGATAAAAATATAAAACATCCTTCAATTAACGATTTCAAATACATCTATTTGAAAAAGGATATTGGTATATATATAATCATATAAAGCACAATAATATTTCAATATGAAGTAAATGAACTTAGTGTTTAAGTTATCTCTTTATTGTTTATTTCAGAAGTTTTAATGGACGCAAAGCAATAATGAACTGTAATGTGCTTTTGAAATTTCACTTAATTAGAAACCGTCATCACCATAATCTACCAGTGTGCCTGAAGAAGAAATACTGGTCTGCCATTGGAGCAGATTTTGATGACATCAGTGACATCACAACTCTCATGTGACATCATCAAGTCATGAGCAGATCCAAGATCTTGAATTTTCTGTTGCTACTATTGTGCACGTTTTTTGTTTTCTGTACACAATTAGGGGCAGAATATGATTAGTTCTAGAAATTGTTTATTTTTGGGCTTCAGAAAATACAAAGAACTTCTTAAAAACATGAAGATCTTAGTATGAGTTATGAATCATCTTGTTCATCTTGTGGAAATGGCCAAAGTCACGTATACTTGTAATGTTTTTTTATAATGGCGCACAGTAATATTATTTAAAAATGCAGCTTTTTATTATGTTTTGTTGGTTGTGATTGAAAGATTGCCAATAATGTTATAAGCTTATTATGCATATGAATACAGACATTTTTATTTGCACATACATATTTCATGTTTGTATATAATTCAAATGACTAGTAGGAGTAAAGTGCTGATAGCAAATGACTTGGAATTCTTTATGTTATTGTGTACCCATCAAATGGTTGTTTTGTATGTGTGTCAGTGAACATTGAAGCTAAAATTAAATAATAAAAAACAAAATAGATGAATTGACACAAAATCTTCAGTGGGTGATCATTTTAATGAATCATCATTATACCCTTATCAATTAAATCATATTGATGGTTTCTAAGCTCATGTAATATATTTAATTTTCATTTATTGATAAGCAACAAGGAAGATACTTTTTTACAGACTACCTGCAGATATTGACTTGTGTATTGTGTATGCTTATCACCACGCTGTGTGAACATTTATTTAGCATTTGGTAGCAACTTGTGTGATGGTGGATATCACATTGAAACAATTTTAACACCATTGTTCTATAAAAAACTGCTGTTTTTATTTTCATTGTTTTTATTTTTTAAGGCATTTTTAGCATTTTTAAATGTTTAGTTGTCAATAATTGTTCCATTTGCTTTTAAGATCAGCTTAGGCAAGCAGATTTCGTTTTGAGTTTTATGTTGAAAGACAATGAGCTTATGTTCCATGTCTATGAAATATAAGACTATATAAGGCAGTTAAAAGATTAAATTGTCATAATTTAAAACATAAGTAAGAATCCTTATTTACATATAATAAATATACTTTATTTATCAATCTATTCAAATTGCTATTGTAAACAATTAAGTGAATACAATAGGTATTATACAGTTATAATTATATAGCATTGGTTATACTGCAATTTTATTTGCATTTCTAAATACTACTTATATTAAGTTTTATTATTAATTGAATAATTATTATATCTAAATTAAGTGTCAATGTATGATTTCAGTTGCAAATTTGAGGAACAAATAAAACTTGCAATGTATTTCATTTTATTACTGAAACATTTTTGGGGTGAAAATTGTGGGTATCACAAACATCAAGAGTTGAACTGTAAAGTATCATTGTTAAAGAGATGTTTGTAACTTAGTGTTTTACTGGAAACATACTAATCTTTTTATTTCATGAGGATTTATTTTTTCTCTTATTCTATGTACATAAAATCATATACATTGTATAACGATTGTACAGCATATTGCTCTCAAGAAAAACAATCATTAAGCTGTGTCATTTTCATTGGATAGTTATAACACGAAAGAATAATTATTACTTTATAGTATTTGCTTTTGAATACCTTTAATATATTTATCTCCTTTGATGTGTCCTTTTGCAAAAATAAAACCCAGTTTCATCTTCTAATGCTGCGAAGAAAAAGGAAAAAGATTATATTCTATAAAAGATGAGTTTTAAATTAAATTAAAACCTAGAAAGTGTATCATATTACATGCCGTGTTCATAAGCTGTTCATAAATTAAATTGGGCTTTGTACTTGTTTTATTCATGTTGTTCAAATACAGATCATGTTTTAAATACCGACGTACATATTGTTCCCTTTTTCTGGAGTGTCAACTTAAATATGGTCATTTTGTTTGGGAAGATAGATTCTTAATAATTCGAATAAATGAATATGTACATGTACTTATGTTCAATCAATGTGTGTATGTTTGTGTTATAAGTCAATTCCTTGCTTCAGATGCATAGCTATAATTTTAATAAAATAATTAATCTATCATATTTTTCTTGTTTGTATAACAGTTATCACATGTACCATTTGAATATCAACAAACGTGAACGAAACGTATTTCGCAATGGTTGATGTCATACCTCGCCTGGGGCCACAATAATATGAGAACATGGAGTGAGTATCAGCGCATATACCTTATTTACTTATTAAGACTGAAATTTGGGACAAAGTTTGAATAAAAGCTACATTTACATATACATGTACCAAGTTTTTACTTCAAAGATTGCAATGTTGGAGAGGTCTTGTGCTGTTGGGAAAACCACAGTACAAAAAACTCCTCTTGTTGAATGATCACTAACAAAGCTCACATGCGCCGGGAGAGGTACTTAAACCTGGGTCGCAATATTAAGAAGTGTGTGTGTGTGTGGGGGGGGGGGGGGGGTGGGGGGGAATCCAAGGGGTGGTGATTCGAACAAACACTAATGAACATGTTACTGCTGGGTCCATTCACCAGATGCCAATTCATTTCTTATCATACTGTATCTTGCCAACTTCTGTGTTTCTCTAGAGATAAGATCTATTTTATCATCCAGGTTTAGAAAGAAATTGAAAATCCTGGTTGATAGATTGGGGTATGGGGTGTATCGTTGTCAAACAGGTGGTTTGCGGTCAATGACTTATATTTGCCTTGACGAACCCGTCGTTAATCAAAAATTTCTGCCGGAACAGACGTTTCCGGATAAATGCGGGTTCACTGTATATCGGAAATCCGTAAACGCCGTCTACAGAAGCGAACCGTTAACTCTGTTTACATGTCTGACAAAAGTTCTAATAGACGAGTGGAGAAAAATGGACCAACATATTAATAACAAGACTGTTGAATCGTGGCATTAAAGGTTGAGGCTTATTTTCGAATGCCATGTATCTCAAATGTAACAATTACTTTAATAAAATAATTGTTTCAATTCTTATTTTGCTCTATTATTGTGGTGTTGTTGTTTAAAAAAAAAATAAAAATATGGGCGCATCCAGTGACTTGAAATGTAATGGAGATTTTAATGCAGATTTTATTGGAAGCTTACTTGCAGATCTACTTTGTTTAGTTTTTTTTTATGTCTATTACTTAGCACTCATTGAACATAGCAAACCTGTTTTGGAATTAAAATCCGATTTAAAATGGATAGCACTAATAGAATCACTGCTCTTTTAATGTATTACCTAGGATGAGTTGATGTTCATTGCTAATATTGCTTAGCTCTCTGGATAATTAAATTGTCAATCAAATGTTAGTGCTTTAACATCTCAAAGCTCAATATTTCTATGCAGATACATTAATACTAGCATAAAGTGTCGTAGATAAATTATAATTTAAAATATACACAAGTTAATTACTTGAGTTTAAATTATATTTTAAAATATACACAAGTTTATTACTTGAGTTTAGATAGTTATTTATAGTTTTTTTGCTTGTGATAATCAGTTTAATGAGTAATGAAGACAATGCAAGATGACAGTTTGTGTGAAGGTTCCTAAAATGATGACCTATCTGAGAGATTCAAAATTAATTGAATTAACATCTTAACAGTTGAAAATCTGGTTTCGTTTCGTTGCCATTTGTTTTGTGTTTTACTGAACTTATTTCATTATACATGTACTCAGAGAATCACTGACTCAAACGCATGTACCGATGTTTACATGCGTTTATACTACAATAACTTTATTAAAGCGGGTATATACGATTTTTTATATGTGTTAAATTGTAATATATTGATAAAATATGTTACAATAACACAAAATAGGCAAGAAAAATTATACATTAAAGCCGAATTTCATAAAATGCAGCAAAGGCAAATTAGCGCCCCGAGCCGATAGTGACGTACATATTTTCCTACAATAACCGAAGCATTCGTCTTTGCAGTAGGATCGGAGATAGTGTTCGTGTGTCGTATGAATAGATATCGTTGCAGGAATTCAAATAAACCGTTAAACTAAGTTTAGATGCACATCGTACATGTATGGTATACATGCTGGCGAATTCGGCTGTACAGCCGTTTTCAATTTCAGAATTAAATATCTGGCTTGTTACGCATTTTTCGACACATGTTCTTCTTAACTTTTATTTTAATTTATATTGAAATATATATATATAATAAGTTTTTTACACAGTTTATATAAATTCATAAATATTTGACAAAATCGTATATACCCGCTTTAAAACTTTGATAGGGCACGATGTTTTAGTTATACCCAAGGCAAGCCAAAGTTGTTATGTTTATCTAAACCACCTACCATCTGTTGTTTTCAGAAGTAATCTGGAATGTTTTTACTTCTAAATTTTTCAATCATGAAAAAAAGACAAAATGTTTAACATGCAAAATGTATATATGTATTTATATTTGAGAAGCATTCAAAATGAATAACCTTTGTCTTCTTAAGATACGATAGATGTAAAATCAACTGAAGGAAGGTCTTTGTGTGTTAAAGTAAATAACATATAATTCCCCGTTAATTATACTGTTCAATCTACTTTATATTAAATTTTCCTTTCGGTTTTGCTACACGTCGTTTTTACACGACCACTCTGAAGATCAGTTGTTTCTGGATAATGGCATGCCAATTGCATAATACTTAATTTAACAAAACTAAATTAAAATGATAGTAATAATAACAATATCTTGAAATATCTTGAACAAACTAATAAGGCTCTTAATTAATGAACCTTACTCCTTTTTTAATTATGCCCCCCCCCTTCAAAGAACAGGGGGTTTATTGCTTTGCCCATGTCGGTCGGTCTGTCGGTCCGTCCACCAGGTGGTTTCCGGATGATAACTCAAGAACGCTTTGGCCTAGGATCATGAAACTTCATAGGTTCATTGATCATGACTCACAGATGACCCCTATTGATTCTGATGTCACTAGGTCAAAGGTCAAGGTCACGGTGACCCGAAATAGTAAAATAGTTTTTGGATGATAACTCAAGAACGCATACGCAGCCAACAGGGCGAACTCTAAACAATATAACTGAAGCAACTGGTCTGTTAACCTAAATCTATAATTATCAGTCCAATGAAACATCATCCTTTGAGTAAAATAAAGTGGCTCAGTGCAAATATTATCAGAATATGAGATTTTTTTTATATTTTGTATAATAAATATTGTGTTAATGTTTAATTTTGATGATTGATATAAATATAAGCAGGACAGGGGAGGTAATACACTATTATATCTTTCTTATATACAGGGGAAACAAATGCAATAAGTGTAAATTTCATGTTTAATAAATAGAGGATATTTGTTCATGTCAGTGTAAGATCATTTGTTATTTTTTATGATCACATTTTACCCCCCTCTCACTTCCCCCTACCCCCTACACCCCCCACACCCATTTTTTTTAAACATCTAATAAATTACCACAACCCACATTATATCCCCCTCTCACCCCAACCCCCCCTACCCCCCAATTTTTTTTTAAACATCTTATAAATTACAACACCCCACATTATACCCCCCTGTCACCCCCCCTCTACCCCCCACCCCCCAATTTTTTTTAAACATCTAATAATTTACCACACCCCACATTATAACCCCCTCTCACCCCCCCTACCCCCCCCCAATTTTTTTTTAAACACCTAATAAATTACCACACACCACATTATACCTCCCTCTCACCCACCCCCCCCCTACCCGCCCCCCCAATGTTTTTTTTTAAACATCTAATTAATTACCACACCCCACATTATACCCCGCTCTTACTCCCTCCTTGATCATGACAGGCAGATGACCCCTATTGATTTTCAGGTCACTAGGTCAAGGTCACAGTGACTCGAAATAGTACAATGGTTTCCGGATGATAACTTACATTTGGTCAAAGGTCAACTGACAGCCCATATGGGGGGCATGCATGTTTTACAAACAGCCCTTGTTTATACAGAATCCATGCTAATCTTCTTCAATTGGATTTCATTTAATGGAGATATTTATTGTAACTATATTAGATAATTAAGAATGCTTCAATAAAGCTTAGCAATAATACCTTCTTACTTTCTGTGCGATACTCAGTACAGTAAGCTGAAATACACAGTACATTAAAATATTATCAATAACCTATACACCTTGACTTATTTTAACAATAATTATCCCATTAATAACTAGCGTCTAGAAAAAAAGGCCTTGGCAAACAGCGTAGACCCAGATGAGACGCCGCATGATGCGGCGTCTCATAAGGGTCTGCGCTGTTTGCTATTAGGAATTTCTGTAAGAAATATTCTAAATATAGAAATAAATATACTAGACATCCGTAATTTTGGAAATAAATTGATCCAATTTAGAAGGATGGGAGAGTCAAATAGGCATAAATGGGTTAAAGTAATTGATCAATTTCGGTTTTTTCAAAACGTTCACGTATGCCTATTACATGATAAAGCAATCATGATATCAAACGAAAAGTGATTAATTAGAACACTTAGATACTGTATCTTAAGAGAGATATACATTTTATACAATGTCAAACTATTGACCAACCTTCTCTGAAACGATTGTTCATATTGCTATTTGTTTGGCGTACGTCTTACCACATTTGATACGTCGCATTTAATATGACACAACAGAACGTGTTTTACACTTCACCGAACTTTTTATTTATTTCATCCGCGTACACGAATGCAGTCTAATTTCACGATATATGCACAGAAGCTATATTTAGTCAATATAAGACATGCTTTGTTACACAATCATAGAAACCCGTGAATTCCAGTATCAAGTGGTAACTTAATCAAAATCCTTGACGAGGGAACGTTATGCAAAACTATTGAATATTATGACATTTTGAGTTAAAAGTTTGCATTGATTGCATTGAGACCGATCTGTTTGCATCGATGCATTTTTATGGCTACATATAAAGATTTATGTATTGTCTGATTGTATCCCAGTATGGTATTAATAACAAATATCAATATTCAATATATATTTGCCAATGGATTAACTTCCTGAACTTTATGCAAGTTCAGACAACAAGCTGATGACTTTAAACACAACAGGGATTACACGAATGCTGAGAGAATGTGATGAACATAAGTTGTTGTTTCAAAGATCGTCCTGTGCACAGTAAAGATTCGGTTATCGTAAAGAGATGTCTATTGATAAGAAGAAACTGAATAGAATAGATACCGAAGCACGATGTTCTCAAAATTTCAACTATGAACTAGTTCTGATTAAGAAAATACGCCTGACAAATAATCATACTGCAATGTCGTTTCATTTTGCGATGATAAACTTTTCGGGCATTTTTCTTATTCCGTATACTCTAAAGTGTTATGAGGTGTGTCGAATTTGGAAAATAGTGTCTGTTGCGTTAACGAAGCGATTATTGACAATATTAACCATTTCCCTCTCAGACGCAAAGTGAAAATGGCTAGGTGCAAACAGCAAAAAACCAGAACAGCCTGCGAGTAACTCGCTTTCTGTTCAGGTTTTATGCCATTTGTCGCTCATCAGTATCAAAGGGTTGGTAATGAAGCCTTAAAAATGTGAATCTATTAAGAAAGGTCTTGAATTAAATTTTGCTTTCATAGTTACTACAAATACATTAAATATGTATCTGAGAGGACAAGAGTTAATTCATCATCATTGCGTATAGTTTAGGCTTCGTATACTTGTAAATAGTAAAGTAATGTCAAACTGCATTCAATTCTATAATTAATACAAATGTTGATGAGAAAAAATATTTCGATCGAGTGAAGAATATTATTGTTTAATTACTTTTATATAATTTATGATTATCGTAAATACATAATACAAACATTTGATCTCGCCTTCGTACTTCGAATAAAATTAACTTTATTGTATTTCGTAAATTGCATAAGATCTACAATTTCGCGCGCTGTGTTTTTATTGCCTCTACCTGACGAAGTAGATGCTTTCGTAGCTCATTAATGGCTTCACCTGGTAGTCCATACGCTGGAGTTCTGCTAACAGCTCATGGTCAGTATTTCTGTTTTGTAACCTGTTTTATGCCCCCGGATCGAATGATCGGGGGTTTATTGTTTTTGGCCTGTCTGTCATTCTGTCCCAAAACTTTAACATTGGTCATATTTTTTGCATTATTGAAGATATCAACTTGATATTTGGCATGCATGTGTATCTCATGGAGCTGCACATTTTGAGCGGTGAAAGGTCAAGGTCTTCCGTCAAGGTCAAATATAAGGCTTCAAAGCGGCGCATTAGGGGGCATTGTGTTTCTGACAATCACATCTCTTATTGAAGTTGACATTACTAACACCTAAAACTTAATGTGAACAAACGTAAGACTTTTGGCAAATATGATTACAAGACCAAAACGCGAATCCTAAATTAATGTAACCTCAATATACGAAAGGTTTTGCTTACATCATGTTTTTTACCTTCTATACATGTATAAAATACAATACAGTTTTCATTATTTTATTATCATTGTTTACATTGTATTTCGATTGCTGATTTATCCTATGATCGAAGGATCCTCTTCAATTGCCTTCAAAAGGAACCCAGAGAAATACGAGTAATTAAATCCGAATAGGATCTCCCCAGAATCCAAATTCTGTATGGCAACAACATCACCCTTGCTAAGTTGCAGGACAAAGCTTCCAGCACTTGTATCATGGTTTGCAGCACCGCCAGTGCCACCAACGTACATATTACAAACGACGTGGCCATTGCGAACCAATTGAAAATGGGCATTGTGTCCATTTTGGGACAGCAATGTTGTCATGAAAACGTACACCCCTGAGACAGGTGCTGTGAAACCTCCCAGATGTTGATTATAGCCTGAACCCACATTTGTAATGATATTGTCGAACAACACGTTCTGGTGTTCGCCAAGATGTTCAGCTGTTTGGCTTAAGGTTGCAAAGAAAGCCACCAAATCTGTTCCAGCGTGGCGTCCACTAACTGTTCGTTTGACGGCATCTTCTCCTAATGTTAGAGATGTTACGTGATAATCATATGCTGATTAACAATTGCACGACCACCATTCCAACAACAAGAACAACAACTACTTCTACTTGTCATCATCATCATCATCATCATCATCATCATCATCATCATCATCATCATCATCATCATCATAACGTCATCGTCATCGTCGTCATCATCATCAACATCATCATCATTGTTCTCGCCATCGTCATCGTCGTCATTTTTATTATTGGCATTATATTATAATAATTATTACAATGCTGTGATATTATTATATTAACAACTACTATCGTGATAACCAATACTATAATTATTACTTTTATTATAATTAGTATTATTTAAAAGAAAACAAAGAAAGAACAACCATCATTGTGTTGCGTTGTTTCTTCCCGTTTGGATTCATCGGTGCTCATTATACTTATTTTCCCAAAGTATTCGGACTGAGACCTCGTTTCATTGATAGTCGCTTCATCTTCCAACAAAGCATTTGCTCCAGCCTCGAATGTTTTCATTGTATTTTCATTCATCAGTTGCTCATAGCCCTTATTGGTCTTCTCCAAATGTTGCAATGAGCCCGATATTGATTGAATTTGTCCAGCGCATTTTGAAAACGACTGTGTTAATTGACTGTTTTCAAACCGTAAATTATCCAGATCAAGTTGTATTTTATGTATTGTTTCATCTTTTTGGTTTTGAATGCGCTTCATCTCATCTATGACACTCATCAGGGTGTCGATTTTTGCCTCTTGTTGTTGTTGTGTCTTTCGCAGCTCATTAATAGCATCATTTTTTTCTTCATAACTCCCATTCGCTTTTGTCAACAGTTCATGGTCACCATTTTTTCCAAGCCCATCACGAGCTTGAACTACAATCAAACCACTAAAAAGAAACGGAATTATCAGAGACAACATTTTGCGTGTTCTCTTACATGCGAAAGTAAAAGTAATGCATAACAGGCGTCTTTTAAAGAAGCCAAGATGTAGTATTCTGCAGATCGCTTACCTGAGTAAGTCAGTAACTTACATAAACACACACAAAGCTTAAACATGGGACGAAAAATGTTCATGTTCTTATATCATATGATATTTAATTTTAACTTAATTCTTTCACTAAAAATATTATTACAATAATACACAAGCGCGTCCGTGTATTATGTGCCGATTGCTCTTCAATTACTGTGTGGTCAGATGAGCAAATAATGCACAAGTGACTAGCACGTGCCTGATAAGACTTGAAATCTATTTAGACTTTATCTATTTATTTATACATTAAAATGTCACGTATTTAAAACGTCTAAAATTGTTGTAGATTCTGACGTTTTCAACTTTTCATATATGTCTATGTGCTTCATGTCATAAAAGAAAACCGAAATAAATTATATTTGAGTGACACATTTCAGCGATATGCATCAATTTAGAAATAATATTTACCAAACTGAAACACGTTATGGCGCAATAAATGGGCTATATTTATAAGAGTTCATACCATATCATTGAGCATACTTGATAATTGTAAGCGTGTTGAAGTAAGCGCAGATTTGACATGTGTAATCACTTAACTTTTAACGCATAAAAGGCATACGGTATTTTTTCTTATCATTTGTTTGCCATAACTATGAGTGTACATGTTATTGACGTTGTTCACAGTGGAAACTAACGTGTACATTGAAATATTGAAGTCAAAGTGAGTGATGATACAATAATAACGTGACAGTACAAACCAATATATCATAAAATATGTTGGCAAAACATCACATTCTTGGTATTCCAATTATATTACCCAACCACTTAATTGTAACTGAACTGGGTGACATATGCCTATGTCAATACAATGCAACACATGCCTATATCAACACATTGCAATTTATTGCAATACTTGTTCTTTGACCATACTACGTTTGACCGACTTATACATGTTTTTTCCCCGTTCAATATACATTATTTCCACGTCAATAGGTGCTTGTCGGTCGAGGGCATCCAACTTCACACCGTACATAGTTTCCATAAAAAATATATATGCAAAATATACCACTGTTCATACGTATAATACACTCAACAGCTTTTACATAACATTATGAACATACATATGTTTTTGTAAAAAACAAGTAACCGCTTTAGCATTTGCATAAACGAAGCTTATATTGATTGTGCTCAATATACTTCAAGGAAATGTCCGGCTACAAACCCTTGTGTCTTCGATAATTGACTGCTGACTTGATTATCAATTGGTGTTCTAGATTTTCAACACAAGTGAATTAATGTAATTTCTTTTGCTATAATATAGCACCGTCCAATCCTTCATGATGAAACAAATACGCATGAACACATCAGTTTAAGAATCAGTTACATTGGAGGTAATATTTGCTGACGACAAAGAGGAACATATTTGTTTATCATTGTGTCGTCATGATAGATCTTCGTATAAAGGTAATCATCCGTAACAAATTTCAAATCATATATTATCCAGATGACTAGTTTGTATCAGTTTTTATTTAATTCAAATCTGAGATATGATCTGTGTATTAGATACTTCTTACGGTACGGACACACATGTTAAATAACAATCATTATTTTATTCGATCATCATCACATGGTTAGTTATCTATCCGCGGAGGTTGAGGTTTTGTTAAACGAATAATTATCATCATACTCAATGCTTATATAAATTGAGTAATTGATTAAAACCTAAATGTTTAGGGAAAGCATTTACATTTATTGTATTTGTTTCAATGCTTTTGTTTTAAACAATCTCATTCACAGTAAGTTATTACTTTATTGATAATCTTAAAATGTTAGAAAATTAATGCACAGGCCGTCTAATCATTTAATGTGCGATTAGCACACATGTATTATGAAACTATTCTGGTTCATTAGATACCTATTGATGCAAGTATTTTCTTTTTTGTAATATATGGGGGTGACATTTGTCAGATCTTGAGCACTGCGCATACTTTGTTTTGAAAGTTCTTTGCGAAACAGTTCATTAGTCATTTTTGATGCATGACCTTCGATTCTGGATTTGCAAACGAGATGATTGCTGCAAAGGGAACCGTATATTCATGATGGCCTTGACTGAGAACTCGATTAATGGTTGTGATCACGACAACTTTAAATTCCGTATAAGGTATTCAAAACCTTAAACATTCAGTGACACATTCCCACGCCATGACACTGGGCTAACACATATGTGTACATACATTATATAGCATGAAATTGAATGTTTAAGTGCTAGATGTAGACTATGTGACAAAAGACGCTTTCAATATAATTATGTAACATTATAATGCTGACCCATTAACGCAAGAATTTATGAACGAAATTTCAAATAGAAGCTTATACAATGTAGTGTGTATTAAATATTTAATGAAGCGACAAAGCAAAACATCGGACTATCACCAACTGCAAATTAAGTTTTCAAGTTAGAAATCCATTGGATATGTGGTATGACCTATTTTGTCACTGTTCTTAAACATTGACGATGGACAACCAGAACAAATTATTTAATTGCTAATTCAAGGATGTTTATGTATAGTCTTTATGAATTCAATAAACTTGAACAGAAAAATCATTATCATGCCCATCGAGACGTTTCAAGCGCACATGAGTATGCATAAGGCAGAGAAAACGGTCAACAAAATGACAAACTCGAAGAACAACGCCCATTTTGTATTGGATGATCAACTATTAATATATTGAATAGAACTACTGACACATGGGATTGCATAAAAAACGCTTTTCGGTCCCCCAAACAAATTTAATCGATGGGTGTAATAAGTTTGGTGGTGTGTACCTAAAGCGTCTTTATTAACATCCCGCATTTTACTACGGTGATTATATAAAGCTCAAAACTACATATAAATAAGTTTGTTACGTAAGGTCTTTTCGATTGAGATAATTGCCAGTTTTTCAACCGAAAATTTTGCCCGTGAGATTAAAACAATTAAACAACTTAAAGTAGGTAAAGAGAGTATTTGAATTAGTTGCATTGAATAAAAAAGCAATTGGAAACAATATAGAGATGAATCTGTTAGGTTTCTTTTGTTCTCCGTGGTAATTTTTGTCAATTTTAAAATCGTCGACTTTCACAATATTTTTAATATATTGAATGTTAGATATTTGATCATGACAATTATCAGCAGCGCTGACTGGCGGAGGATCTCTGTGTCGCTCATTGCCCCTTCCCTGACTGGCGGAGGATCTCTGTGTCGCTCATTGCCCCTTCCCTGATCCCAAATGGCCAAAACGGTCAATGACATGATGGGGATGATAAAGCTAATTTCTGTGAAATGTTTGCGCTTAAACTGTTTAAATCTAAAAAAGTGGCAAATGTAAAGATTTGGATTTTCACCCATAACAGCCATTTTTACTGTGTTGATAACGCAAGGGGACGAACTTTGAACTTAGTTAGAACTTCAATGCTACATTTTTTTTAACATTTGAGGACTGTCCTAAATATTGGTTTTCAGACTCTAATAAACTCAGAAGATACTTTTTGATAAGATATCAAACCGTAACATATGAAACTTATGTCAGTTTGTTCTGTACATTAAACGGAATAAAACTGGTCGATAACGGCGATAGTTTAGACACAGATGTTGCTTCGTGGACATAACAAAGAACTCTAGTAAACATATTTTTATATTGAGACAATTATTAATAACATTAATAACATTATTGGTCATTAATAACTGGTAAATACGTCCCGTGGTCAAAGTAATCATTAGGAGTGGTAAACCTTTGGCCAGACCCTATCGACAACCTTTTGCGATTTGATTATTGAATCGATGTTTTAACCACTTTGGTGTTTTGCACAACACATTGTACAACAACCTGTATATGAGATAAGTTAAATATTGTTAGGCACACATTTCACTAAATTACCAATACTTCATACAACTAGTATAGTATAAGGATGCTTATCAGTGGATTAAGATTTCAATTTTCATGTAAACGCCAACATATTGATTATCTTTTCCGTGGCATTGGATGTGTTCACAATAAAAGTACTGTATTTTTACTTCAAACCAATTTAAATGAATTTATTTTAATATTTACAGTTACACACTATTTTGTTCAAGACAATTAATAAAATAATTTAATATAGCACATAGTGAGTAAATAAATCAGGCTGAGAACGAAGTTTCTGGCCATCATAAGTTTTCCTTTTTATTTGACCCCCACCATCACCAGCATTTGAGATGCAAATAGCTGCAAGAAGTCATACACTGTGTTTTTATCGTTTAATTGCCAAATAACTAGCTTAGTGAACTATGCAAAAAGCAAAATAAAAGTTGTCCCGTGTCTGGTATTCTGACGACGCTTGACCTATGCAATAAACTTAAGTGTTTTGTTCTGCTCCTTAAGTTTGAAAAAAAAAAGTTTAACCTTTGAACAAATCCAATTGTATGCACGCCACATTCATACTATTTAATTATTAGTCTCATTATATCACATTCCAATGTTAATTTAAATAACAATCTTAACTTGGTCGATGACATTTATTTTCACGCATCAAAATATGTCTGCAACATAAATAAATAAAACATTTAATTTGTTATTCAACCAGTATATTTTCCGCACAAAAATACATTTTGCTACCATTAATATTTTCGCGTCAGTTGACTGCTCGACGTGTACATGTACATGTATTCCTAATAGCAATCGATGGACTTGTTTGACTGTCACTTCCGTAGTGACAAATCGTCTGATTTAGCAAACGCCAGCCACAATACTGTATATGAATGATCATTCCAATTTCCATCACTCAATTGGAGGAGTATTTGTACTGTTATGCCCGTCGTTACACCTCGTGTAACATGGCGAAATCAGGTAAAATACCGTATAACTACTCGTATTTGGCTAGGCATTTAATTCACATTACTGGTTTATGAACAATGGGTCACATACACTTTCAATGTTTGTCTTTTAAATGTATGTATCCTCGAGTCACCTGTTTCGGTCGGTCACCTATTTCGGTCGATCGTAGATTTTTTGCGCGTGCGCTCTATCCAAGTAACGAATGACGCCACCGTTGTGTGTGTTTATAGCAAGTGTCAACACCGACGGATACTCGCATTTTGTTCAAAAATGAAAACAAAACAAATAAGTATTCCGATCTGAAAAGATAACCATCAGCATTTTTAACATTTTTGCTATTACTTTTGTTTGTTCTTTTTATAAAATTAACATCAACATACAGAAAATCCGTTTTTGACAGCTCTGAGTATGCAGAGGTAAGATTTTGCTGCAGTCAATACTTTTTAAATATATCTGTTGGGACAACCATCGCCGAAATATTGAGATCTGAAGTCAATCGACCGAAACAGGTGACGCAGTGCACAACTTTTCCCGCATGCTGTAATATCGATGTTTATGGTAAAAAGGGGAAGCAATTGATCGATCTCAATAAATGAATTGATTGACAAAGAATAAATCTTGATGTTCGTATTTTTTATTTTGCGAACTTTATTGTATTTAATCTGATTTTTTCCGATTATTTGTTACATCGACCGAAACAAGTGACCCGAGGATAATAACATTTTGCTTTTAGATTTTGTTTTTTACTTGATTTCATTTGTTGATCCGACACTGGTCTGGTAAAGAAGAATCATGTTTTATGCTTGTACGTCCATGTGATTTGCATTAAATGTCCTTAAACAAGAAATATGTTTGGGCGAATATGCCACTTGAATCAGGAAATGCTAGCATGTTAAAAGCGTTGTGTGTTGTATAAAATATAATGGTTTCGAAACTGATGTTCAGATAACAGCGATATCTTGAAACAGCCTTTGGAGATTATAACACAATGAATGTAAAAAAAGTTATTACAAAAGTAATTTACATATACAAAACGAGTTGGCAGGTACTTAAAAGAATTTATTTCATTTACAACAGACATTCTGTACTTCCACTTCATGCTTTATTACCATTATAATAAACGTATTCTTATATATATATATATATATATATATATATATATATATATATATATATATATATATATATATAATGAATATATATATATATATATATATATATATATATATATATATATATATATATATATATATATATATATATATATATATATATATATAATGAGTCATAGTGTACATTTTATACAAAGTAAAAAATAATACTGGAGCTCAATGCATTCAATCATGATAATTGGTTATTGCAATAAAGTAGGCAATAAAAGTCAATAAAATACAAGGCATTGAGCAAATTATTGATAAAAAATAATAGTACTATCTAAAATTCACTTGTTTTGTCTTATTTAGGAAAGGTTAGTCAATAAACATAACGGTATTTTGCAACATACACATAAAAAAATAAAATTAAAGTCAAACACATATGAGGGACAAAATAGATCATAAATAATGAACGAAACAACTGAACTGGTACAAACACGATAACATAACGGCAATTCAATATAAACGTACGGTATGAAATATAAGTAATTTTATACATACACTTATTTATAACAAAAAACTTAAAAGCATTTTTACAGTGGCTGACTATGTTTCGTTAATAATTTTGATGGCATTTTTGTCATTTCTATGTTGTTTTTTTACTGTAATGTTACAGCAAATCGGGCTCAGGTGATTTAAGACAATTTATCGACCCTCAACAAAAATATCAGAATCAATTTTACCAATAACAGCTGGTTGATGGAGTTGTCTCTAAATTCTGCACTAATAATGTCTTAACCTATTTAGATAAGACACTGGCACAACAATTAAAATATCTGAATGAATTAAACACAGAAACAAATGTAAAACCATTTAACAAATTCACTTAGTCGAATGTTCGAAGGTCAATTAAAAAGGCACATACAAATCATGCACATGTTACATCGATCGCTTAAACAATATATACTTCGACACACATGTCAGACAAAAAATAAGCACAAACGCAGATGACAGTTGAGGAACAGAAACAGTTTAAATTTACACTGAGTAACTGACTTCAACTATATCAAACGTACGGCTAAACCAAATAATGCAACACATACTTTCAAGTATGATTATTAACTAGCGACACTTAAAACAAAAACGAAGACAATTAATTGTACTGACTTTCAAAACCTTTAATTAACTCTAAACTTATGATTAGTCCCTAACAAGTACACAAGCAACAGCACCATCATCAACAACAACAACAACAACAAAGGTTTATTGTGATATGCAGGCCGCCGGCCCCTGACACAGTTATAGAACATAATTATATATATATATATATATACAAAAGCATGTGTGCACATAACGTCATCAAGCATGAAATGGTATAGGTTTAACATATTGAAAAAGGTAGTAAAGGATTAGTAGCTACCCTACAACGTAAGTAACTCATTACGTCTTACAAATGCAAGGTAAATATACGATGCTAGATCCTTAACATAAGTTTCATTTCGACTTGACATTAATATATGCAATTTCATTACATTGGTATTTAAAAGAAATTTTCGCGGAATAAATCGTGCCCTTAGATCCTTAAACATTGGACAGATAAAAACAAAATGATATTCCGTTTCAACTTGTTTTGAGTTACAAACTTTACAAATTCTTTCATGTATTGGAATATTAGAATACCGGCCCTTTTCTATTTCAAGTTCATGGTAACCTGATCTAAATTGTGAATAACAATGCCTGTATTTTCTTATACGTAGAATGTCAAGGTACCTTTCATGACTGTACGATGACTTTATATGTTTATACACACTCAGTTTTGGTGAATGGTTAATAGTTTCTCTCCATGATTGGATGTATTGGTCTCTGAGCCGTATCGTAAATTCGTTTAAGAAAGTGCTTAAGTGTGGTACATGACCGTTGTTCCAAACGTATCCAAATCCATTTTCATGCAATAAACGTTTAATTTCTGTTGCCCAATTCACAGCTAGATGGACCTTAGTATCAACCAAATAATCGTAACATTTTCGTACATATCTGGAGTCAGGCATTTTTAGTATTTTAAGCCAGAATTTTAAACACCTGATCTGCGCGTTAATAAATAACGGGTAACGACCACAATCGCCAAGTGTGACAGAGTTTGGTGTTTTTTCATTTAAGCATGCATATCTTTTACAAGCATAACGTTGTATTTGTTCTATACAATCTCTGGTTTTGAAACCCCACAATTCACACCCGTATAGTAAAATTGGCACAACTTTTGAGTCAAATAGTTTAAAGAAAATTGAATTTGGCAGTTGGCCATAATTGGACATAGATGATAGAATACTGTTTATTGCCCGTTTACCTTTAATACAATTTGCTTCAGCCATATGAGTGAGCGACAAGGACGAAGAAAACGATACACCGACATAAGTGAATGTCTGTTCCACGGGCAACAAATTACCGTTATAGTACCATTTCTCATTTGTTGCTAGGCGACCGCCGTTCTTAAAAACTACAACTTTAGTTTTACTGATATTTACAGCTAAATAAAAATCGGTACAAAAATCATAAAGTAGGTTCAGTTGTCTTTGTAGGCCAACTACTGTGTCGGCCAGAAGTGCGACGTCGTCAGCGAACATAAGGCTGAAAATTTCAATATCACACGGTTTAAGCTGAATCCCACGTGTGCCTTTATTTTTTAGGTACGTTATTAGTTCGTTTATGAAAAATGTAAACAATTTCGGCGAAGCCAAACAACCCTGTTTTAAGCCGATGTTACTCTTAAATTGCTCCGTTAATCCAGTGCTGGTGCGAACGCGCGCTTTCACGGATTTATACATCCCTTTTAGCACTTTTAGTAAGTTACCGTTGACATTAGATTGAATCAAGACTTCCCATAACTTGTCTCTCACCACAGAATCAAACGCGGCTTAAAAGTCAATAAAAGCTACATAGAGTTTCCGGCGCTTCTGCGATAAGGTTTTATAAATCAAAGTCTGGAGCACAAAGGCGTTGTCGGTAGTTGAATAACCCTCCCTAAAGCCCGCTTGCGACTCGTCTATTTTTGAGTAAACATTTGCGAAAAAAGTCAAACGTCTATTTACTATGTAAGTAAATATTTTGCCAAATATATCTAGTAGTGAAATTCCTCTATAATTAGAAGGCGAATTGATATCACCTTTTTTGTAGATTGGGATTATAATGGCGGAGCACCAGCACTCTGGGAATACGCCTGTGGAAAATATTCTATTAAAAAGCGCTAACATTACAGGCATAATGGTTTCGTGCGCCTGGATGAAAAACTGAGGGAGTATTCCATCTTGCCCGGCGCTTTTTGACGCATTTAGGCTTTTTACGCTATTTAATATTTCTTCTTCCGTTATTTCATCATTGAATATAGCGTCTTCGACTTCGCTTAGCTCGTCATTTGGAAGATTAACAAGAATATCCACGCTATCTAAGTTCGCGCTAAACAAGGATTCAAAGTGTTCGTACCAATCACTTTCGGAAATATTCGCGGTGTCCATGGCGTTTTGTCTTCCGGTTAAGGATTTCATTTTTTTCCAAAATGATCTCGGACAATTAACACTTTTAACCAGGTCATCGAGTTTTTTGTTATAAAATTGGTATTTAGTTTGATCACAAACATCTTTAAAGCGACGTTTTGAATCTATGTACAAGTTGAAATCGACATCTGATCCAGTAATGCGAAAGTTTCTAAGAGCTTTAAGCTTATCCGACTTAAGGCTGCGACAAACCTGATTAAACCACGGAGCACGGTGAAGGGAAGCATCAGACTTGCGTTCATGAACACAGCATTGTAAACAGAGTTTGATATCACTCGCAATCGAGCATACCATCTCGTTTACATCAACCGACATATTCCTTATTTTACATATAGCATTGTTTACAGTCGCAGCACTAAATACAGCTGTAATATTCTCCTTCAGTTTTGGCAAAGTAAAATTGTTAAAAACATATTTGATGTAGGTTTTTGGATTGTGAGTTTTACCTTGTTGACAATCGATAGCAATATTTAAACCAAACTCAAGAGGCAGGTGACAAGATTCGGTTCGTTCGCCAATTGAAAAATGCTTAAAGGGGCCTTTTCACAGATTTTGGCATTTTTTTAACTTATTCATTAAATGCTTTATATTGATAAATGTAAACATTGGATCGTAAAAGCTCCATTAAAAAATCAAGAAAAAATTTAAAAAAAGGAAAAGAACATTGCCCGGAGCAGGTTTCGAACCAGTGACCCCTGGAGTCCTGCCAGAGTCCTGAAGTAAAAACGCTTTAGCCTACTGAGCTATTCCGCTGAATACACATTTGTGACGTATTTTATACATTATATAAGCAATCTTCGTAGTTTCACAAAATTTAACGACAAAAACAGAACTCTCCAAATTATTCAATCGTTTCGCGTTGCAACGCTTTATAATTTTTAGGTTTTAAAATCGTCAAAAGATGCATATAATGGCTATATTAGAGCATGGTTAATGTTCAGCATTACTGTTTCCTCACAAATATCATAACTAAAACGAAAACTTACGAATCTGAAACAACTTTTTTCAATTTTGTCAATTTACCAAAGCGTGAAAAGATCCCTTTAATATATGTAAACAGCTCTTCGCATAACAACAAATAATCTATTACACTTATGCCGTTACTACCCAAGTACGCCTATACCTTTGTCCTCCCCTAATCTACCGTCAACAATAAGTAATGAGAACTCTTTGCAAAACGTAAGTAAGCAACGACCCTGTGAATTGCAGACTGTGTCACATGATGTCCGTTTATCGCCGAAACTGGAAAGAATGACCGACTGGTCTCTCAGAAAAGGGACACTGTCAATCTCATCGTTATCTATAAAATCGTTTTTGTTCGCAGACCGTGCATTAAGGTCACCCATGACAAGTAAATGACAGTTACCAAAGTCGACATCTAGACTACATAATGATTGTTTAAGCAATTTAATACCCTGGAGGTTCTCGTCCCTATAACTCGGTGATCCTAAGGGTGGAAGATACGCAAAACATGCTAAAATAGGTCTAGGTGTTGCAAACACCCGTTTATCGATAGATAGGTAAACACAAAATTTGCATGAGGAAGCTATTTGTTTTATGTAATCCTTCAACGAGTTATGGACGAACACCGAGACTCCAGCCATTGGTCTACCGTTGACTTCATATTGAAAAGCATTAACATGGAATGATGTATAGTTTGGGAAAATGCTAACCATAAGACTATCGTCAATCTCCCATGTTTCTAATAAGCAAAAGATTTTAAATGATTCTAAATATTGCACCACGTCACTAAATTCTAGTTTAGTTTTAGCACCGTCAATGTTCCAGCAGCAAATATGAGCGTTTCTAGTGCCAGACAGGCGTTGGCCTAATCCCTATTGCTGCGCTTCCATCGGGGTATTGGCATGTTCAGTTCCGTTCATCAAGAACCATAATAATTATAACTATACCTATGCTGTTAGTATTACTTATTCAGTGAAAACATAAACGTAATAATGAGCGTTTCATGCGTTGTATAATTAACATTTATCACAAGTAGTTAATATATTGTTAATATATTGCATGCTTCACTATCTGGTGGTTTATGAACGAATTCAAATTTAATTCATATTAAGTGCGTAACTGTAATGCCCTTATATCATTTGGTTACTCGTTCGCTGTCTTGAATACATTCTTTAAAACTTATAACGAAATAATTAATTCTCCTACTATACAAGGGATTCATTCATCAACAGTATTGCTTATGAATTAAAAAAAATAAATATAACATACACGATTCACAGTTCGTTCCTCTCCACAAAACCCCACACCGGCAGAAATGACTGGTTCCGTTTTTTACACCCGTACCTCCATTCTTGCATGGGTTTGTCAAGCCGGCTAAAAAAATGCATTTTTATAACTTAATTGTTTACTATGCAGTATATTTCATTGAATCTGATATGATTTATTTTTTGCTTTTGTTAAACTATTTTGGAACGTTTTTACTTTATTTTGTGGATTTCTTTTATATTGCATGCATTTTTTACATAGATGGTGACGTTACTACGTTGTTGTCACCTCTCAATCTCCACGCAGAGTTGTCGTTCCTTGCTATCACATACACCTCTGCGAAAGGCTCAGCATTGCCCAGACACTGGGTAAAACCGAACAAACGCATTCAAAGTATCTTTGATTTGAATTTTTTAGGATCAGAGACGTAAAATAATGAAATAGGAATTTTAAATTTACGAGACATCGTGCAAAAACTTGCGAGTTTTAATGCAACTCTTTTGAACTATTTTATTGCCCATTTACGCAGATGGAATCATTCCACGCACTTCACAAATATAAACAATTGAACATAATTTTTATTGAGTGACGTTAGGCATTGCTTCGACGTATGTATGCATGTAGGTTTGTTATCATCAAGAAAACCATATCAATTTTGTAATAATGAATTAAGACTGATATTAGATATGGTATGAGATGGTTTTCTTCAATGCAGTGAATGTAATGTAACCGTCATGCAAGATATTGTTTAGTATACTGTTACCTCCACAATGAAAGTTTGGAATGATGATGACATGAATGAGACGCTTTCATAAGAATAGTCCGTTTTGAGCCCATCACAGAGGTGAATGTAATGTAACCGTCGTGCAAGAGATTGGTCACTTCTATACTAAGACGCAGAACATTCCCCTGATTTGGGGAATTATGCTTCCGCAAAAGTAGTTCTGCGTAGGAATGAAACGGTTAATAATGAAATCGTTTTTATTGTGTGTTTAAAACGGAGTGTTATTTCATTATGTTTAAATGTGATTTTGAAGGTCTATTAAGACTGATAGCGATCATAAGAAGCATGATTACCTGACCTACTTTCGCTTTTACTTTTCACTCGTAAAAGAAGGGCTACCCACAATTTCTTTCGCGTTAGTACACTGGTCAGTAAGACCGTTGTGTACACAATGTATTGCATGTCTTCGGACAAAAAGAAACTTGACAGAAGTTTAAATGTTTGATGAAATATTGTCGAAATTGTATTTATTGGTCATTATTCAATATCAAGGCCAATGGTTAAAGCATTTCCCATGTAGAATGATCTTAATCTTTGAGCTCTGGATACAGAGTTCTCTCGAAACATGTCGCCAGCACGTTAACATTTATGGCAAAGTATTTTAGGGGGGTGTTCAAGTAATGATAAAATTATAGTCTGTGCAAACCGTGTTTTGCCATATTATTTCCATTTAGTGCCGGGCATCGAATTGATCTTAAGAGTTTCTAGGAACACATGTCTTGCACGGGAAAAAATGTCTGAATTTTGTTAATCTATTTTTAAATTGTCCTATGAAAAATTACGCTCATTATTTCAATTTCACAACTAAGTATAAACCACGACATTTGAGCTGTTTTATATTGACATTCATCGCTAAAAAAAATCTTCAAATGCTGAAAATGTTTGATTAGTTATTAATTTATTATATTAGTGCGTGATGCACTTATGCAGTAACTTTGTATACCAGCTTTATTATGTCACCATTTGAACTTTGATCTCTAAATGTATTCATGTAGTAAGTGTCACGGGTCTAATACGCATCCACAAACGGCGAACACGACTGGTAAGTTACAAGTGCATTATGTTTAATGAAATTATGGTTCTACCAAAACACATTAAGACCAAATAGACAATTTTATATGCCGACCATCATGTTCTGTAGGAGCCGCCTTTCTTGATAAAGAATCTAGTATAGAACTGCACATCGCGAGCCTCGTTAACTATTCGTCGATAAACTATTGCGACGTGATAATCTCTTAAAATGTGAATGTAAAACTCGTCAATTTGAGCTTCGACCTCTTAGTGTGACAATGGCTTTTGAAACGCTGGATCCACTTGCTGAACATTTGTGGTAAGTTATTTGACAATTGAACAATTGAATAATCTATGATCGAAACATGTCTAGACAAGTTTTGTTTTATCTTGATTTGAACTTAAAACCACAAGTGTGACCTTCATCTTTATTTTGAGTACACGGGTCGTCCGATTGACACACAATTACCACATTATGATCATTTGTGGTAAGTTACTTTAAAACTGCATGATGAATATTGATGATGATCATCATCAATCACCTGTTTGGCCTTTTTGGGGGAAATAAAGGAAGACGATACATAAATACTCCTCTAGTCAGGTCTGGTGTGTGCTGCTGATATTAAGTCATCCATGTAAACGGATGTCCACTCTTTTACATTGTCCATCCAGCTTTTATTCTGACGGACTCGACGTTGACCTCCTTCTTGCGTGACCTGGAAAACAGAGAGTCGTGCCTAGTGACCAAACCAAGCCAGCTCAGCTTTTGTCGTTTGACAGTCGCCAGTAGGGGCTCATGTGGACCAAAAAATGTTGCAGTCATGTTGCGGACGTAAACGTTGGTCTTGTGCTCTGTGTAGGAGATGCGGAAGCATTCTTCGGAGACATCTATGTTTAAATGCCTTTATCCTGCGTTCTGTGTCCTTGCGAATGTTCCATGTCTCGCAGCCGTAGAGTAGGATGGATAGTACGAGGGACATGTACTTGGTGACGAAGCTGGTGGAACTGCTTGTCAACAACCTCCTCAGCCTGGCCATCGCATCGGTCGCCATGGCAATTCTTATTCGGACCTCAGCGGCACTGGTGCCATCGTGGACATGGTTGCGCCCATGTACTTGAAGCTGGTCACATCTTCTAGCTTTTCGCCGTTCATGGTGATGTCTGCACTGGTGTTGGTCGTGCTGTTCACCATGATCTTCGACTTCTCCGTGCTGACCTACATCTCGTGTGTTTCTGCTCTTTCATACAGTCTGTTGGTGAGATCTTAAAGTTCACTGCTGGTGCCACACATGAGGTGATGTCATCAGCTAATCTCAAGTTGGAGATGGGTCTTCAACCGATGGAGATAAAGGTGTGGTGGTCATGGGGAGTCTTCTGCATTATCTTCTCAAGGGAAAGATTAAACTGGACGGCGAGAGCAGACAACCCTGACGGACGCACAATGATGTCTTGAAGATGTCCCCCTTCCGTCTGTCGAGAAGTACTGCGCTGCTGGCGTCTCCGTAGAGTTCTTAAATGACTTGCACTAGTCCTTCATCAATGTTGAATCCTCTCATACAGTAACATGCTATCGACCATAATGCCACACGCGGTCGAAAGCTTTGTTTAAGTCACTGAAGTTGTGGAAAAGCTCGCGTTGATGATGCAGGTGTTTCTCAATAATGATTCTGCAATTAAAGATATGTGCCACTGTGCTCCGCCAAGCTCTGAATTCAGCCTGCTCCTCGGCCAGCAGTTCCTATGCCGTCCTTTTAAGTCGATTAAGGATGTTACATAGCATGACTTTGTTGGGATGACTGATGAAGCTGATGATACGAAAATTCTCGCACAACTTGAGGTTGCCCTTTTTCGGTAGGGGTATGACCTGTGACTGGACCTACTCCTTAGGCCACTTATTTTCCTCCCAGATCTTTTGGTTGCAGTCGTTGCCTCTCCTCCGTGCTTAATCACCTCGGAAGGGACGTGGTTCACTCCCGGAGATTTTTCTGCATCAAGACTACGCCCTGCTGCGTCTTGTTTGGGATCATTCTAAATTAGACTGGTGTGTCGTTGAAGCGGGTAGTTGTAGAGGTCGCTGTAGTATTCAGTCCACCTGTTTAGGACTGCGGCACCCTCGGTAAGAAATTTCTCGTTAGCGTCTGATTTCACACTGCACTTGGTTCGACCAATCTTCGTGAGGATCTTGAGTTTGCAGTAGGACTTCTCACTGCTGTCTGCGGTTATCTCTTTGTTGATGATGCTAAACTGTTTCTCAATCCATTCCTCTTTGTCCTCTGTTAACTTCTTTCTTACTTTCCTGTTTGCCTTGTGGTAATTTTCACAAGAGTCCAGGCTGGTGAACTTCTCATGCCTCATTTATCTTTTTTGGTCACATGATTTCGGTCGTCACCCATGGTTTTGCCTTCCTTGTCTTTCGTAAGCACTTCTTCGGTCGATACCAGTAGGATTTCCTTGATTTTGCTGGTTATGATTTCCATGTCATTATCTCAGATGTTCAGGGCTTCAAACTTGCCACCTATCTGTGCTCGAAATACCTCTGCTATCACGGGATTTTTCATATGTTCCAAGTCGAATCTTACGCAAGGGTTCTTCGTGATGCTCTGTCTCTTTCACTTCAGCTTGATGGTGGTGCACACTAAGTCATGGTCACTGTCGATGCCTGCGCCATGAAATGTTCTTATGTTCGCCTTGTTGATGCTGGACTTGAACCGTTGCGGCGCCAGTATGAAATCGTTCTGGTTGTGTACTTTCCCGTTTGGAGCATGCCGGTTCGTTGTTCTACACGGTTTGTGTGGGTGAAGCATGTTGGCCAGGTTGAGTTGGTGGCCTCTGGCGAACTCAAGAATTCACAAATCTCTGTCGTTGGTCTCTACTTAGCAAAATCTACCTACTTTCCCTGACCAGTCTTTGTATGCGTCTTGTTCAACATTGCGTTTTAGTCGCCTTGACAATTATTTCTTAAAGACCAGGACTATGATGCGCTCTAATTTTAATTGAACTGTTCAATCTCCGCATCTTTTAGTCAGCTGTTGGTGCGTAGACCTGGATGATTGTGGTGTTGTGAGGTTTCGCTGTTACACGAATGGAAATGAATCTGCTGGACACTGGGATGCAACTGATGACGCTGTTAACTACCTCCTTTCTTATGATGAAATTGTAGCGCGAGCCGCCGACTTCCTGAGGCCGCCACCGTTCGCTGTGTGCGCGACCTTAAACACACGACGTGCTTCCGAAACCCTCAGAAGGCTTACTATTTTTTTTGAGTACACTATAATTTATAAATTTTCTCAGGCTGCCTGCCTTTTGATTAGGAACTTAAAATAATCGAGTCGCTACGAATATTTACAATGCGACCAAAGAGGGGACTGATGCCTTCAACGAACCCTCCGGCTTCCGTGAGGCTCCTGGCTTTCGCGAAGCCCCTAGCTCTTCGTCAACTAAAGGCCTTAGGTGAAGCTTCTGTCACTGCCTTGTACGATGTCCGTAGACTCCACACTCTGAACACCCTCTACAGGTAACAGGAACTCTGCAGCCCGGGCAGCACCGTTTAAAGCTTGCAGCCAACTTAAATACCCAACTCCTCCAGAATACTGTACTTTTCTCTTTAGAAGTGATCTCGTTAACATCCGAAAGAGAACTCCCCAACTTGCCGTCTTTATATACTGGCGAACAGAGCGCCACCTAGCCAACGGAAAGGCACGATCCGGAAACTACCGACGTTTCCGAATTCCCTCCGCTCTCTACGGAGATTACCGATCAGCATTTCTCCTTCACTAACACAGAAACAAGCCGAATATATATGCAGGATTTTATTAGAAACATTCCTTAAATATCAAATACTACTGAAATGCTTAACACATTATATTTAGCCATACAATTAACTTTCTTTATGAAGAACAAGTTAAAATGTTATATTGTTTACCTAGCAAATTTGAAACTAAGGGAGGTACTTATACTGTAGCAGTGAAGAAACGCAAAGCATCTATTTCGACCACGAATCCTTTCGTTATAAAATCAATCCCGTGTCGATGTATAGAATCCTCACCGCTGAAACATATCTTATACCCTTCTTCTGTTGATGTTTCTCTGAATCCTAGCCACCTAATCTCGGCTAGTGCGATAATGTTCCAGCGGTAGCGCCTTAGCTCGTGCCTCAGTTTATGGACCTTGCCACGCGCATTGAGAGTTCTTCCGCTCCATGTTCCGATGGTTGTTCCCTTTGTTGCCAACTTAATCGATAGTTTAACTCCTCTAGCTAACTTGTCGCAACCACTTTGGAGACTGGCGATGGAGTGTGTGGCGTTGTTATTCCGGGCCCCGACCTATCCGGCTCTGTATTCTGTTGTTTTGTCCTTGTGATTTTCTTTAATTGGACTTGAGGCAATCTTGGCGGCACCTGAATCCTCTCCAAGAATTTGCAACTGTTCTTACGAAACGTGCCAGTCCCCTTTTCGTTTTGCCCAGCCATTAGAAAGCGGAAACCAGGTGAGGTTGGGTAAATTGTCTCGAACCAGAAGTTAGAGTTGAATGTCAGGAGGGAACCAGTTGTGTCTGACTTCTCGAGGGAACTGCTGCCACGGTTCTTACTCTCAACGACTGGCCGACAAGATGAAGTTCAAGTCCGGACAAAACTGTATTTCGTATGCATTTGCCATTTTCTTTAAGAATGACAATTACCATTGAGCTAGGGAAAATATAACACTCATAGAACGCGGTCTGTACACTGGAAACATATGTGACTTATGTCAACATTCGTGAAAGTTGCAGTATGAATTGCATGGAGAATTATGATGTCCGGTCAAGCAGTATTGTGGCCAACTTTGAGTTTTTAATGTGATCTTAACTTTGTTGCCAATGCCATATAGTGTTTTTCAAATAGATGAAATCGAGATTGAGCATGAAACATATAATAGCAAAAGAAACAGGCGCTATGCATGTTTATTACATTAATTTATTTTCAATGGCAAACCATTAAAAGACTGTCATCATTGTTTCACTTCATGATGCATTGTAACGTTTTGTCATTAGTTGAACGTGATTGATACAAACACTGATATTTTCCATGAACCATGATTTCAAAGAAAAAATTAAATGCATTCAAGTAAAACTGTAATAGTTGGAAATTTCGCGCATTAAGTGTTTTGTAATTATTTGTTTTCGATTAATGGAATCTTCAGCTATATTTGACACGCAATGACTTACAATAATAACTTATGACAATATTGAAACGAGAATATAATATATTAAATAATATGTTAATAAATTATCTAAAAAAATCACTCAATTTTCAGAAAATGTTATGTCCCATAAGTTTTTACGACACATGATATTAATGAAATTCTCAGAATTAAAAACGCAAGCGGAAGTTTGATTACGAAGACCGGCTATTGTGAGAAGAAACATACGGCCATAATGTGTTAGTTCCGAATGTAGGTAAAAGAGGTTTGCGTCTGCACGCTATATTGAAAAAATCTTAAAAGCAATAGTACATTTACCGAATCGACCATAGCAAACTACATTTCTTTTTGAAGTAAAAAGTAAAATATGCCTGTAGAACTTATGCTTAACAATACATTTCGGCTTCGGGGTCCAGTTTTCGTCAATGCATGTCGTATAATTAGCTCCAGACGCTTCGATATATTCAGGATTGCATGTGACCTGTTAACGTGACGCGTTGTTGTGCATGTTGCCTAGTAGGCTTCCATTTGTGAGTAAAGGCGCGGGAATTCTGCAATAGCGTAAAATGAAAATAACACACACAGGCAGACAATATAAACATGGGTTTAATTTATCACATAATATGTGTAAAACTAAGAATATTTCATTTAGGTAAATCAGTAAATGATTTAAATCATAGAACGCGGTCTGTACACTGGAAACATATGTGACTTATGTCAACATTCGTGAAAGTTGCAGTATGAATTGCATGGAGAATTATGATGTCCGGTCAAGCAGTATTGTGGCCAACTTTGAGTTTTTAATGTGATCTTAACTTTGTTGCCAATGCCATATAGTGTTTTTCAAATAGATGAAATCGAGATTGAGCATGAAACATATAATAGCAAAAGAAACAGGCGCTATGCATGTTTATTACATTAATTTATTTTCAATGGCAAACCATTAAAAGACTGTCATCATTGTTTCACTTCATGATGCATTGTAACGTTTTGTCATTAGTTGAACGTGATTGATACAAACACTGATATTTTCCATGAACCATGATTTCAAAGAAAAAATTAAATGCATTCAAGTAAAACTGTAATAGTTGGAAATTTCGCGCATTAAGTGTTTTGTAATTATTTGTTTTCGATTAATGGAATCTTCAGCTATATTTGACACGCAATGACTTACAATAATAACTTATGACAATATTGAAACGAGAATATAATATATTAAATAATATGTTAATAAATTATCTAAAAAAATCACTCAATTTTCAGAAAATGTTATGTCCCATATGTTTTTACGACACATGATATTAATGAAATTCTCAGAATTAAAAACGCAAGCGGAAGTTTGATTACGAAGACCGGCTATTGTGAGAAGAAACATACGGCCATAATGTGTTAGTTCCGAATGTAGGTAAAAGAGGTTTGCGTCTGCACGCTATATTGAAAAAATCTTAAAAGCAATAGTACATTTACCGAATCGACCATAGCAAACTACATTTCTTTTTGAAGTAAAAAGTAAAATATGCCTGTAGAACTTATGCTTAACAATACATTTCGGCTTCGGGGTCCAGTTTTCGTCAATGCATGTCGTATAATTAGCTCCAGACGCTTCGATATATTCAGGATTGCATGTGACCTGTTAACGTGACGCGTTGTTGTGCATGTTGCCTAGTAGGCTTCCATTTGTGAGTAAAGGCGCGGGAATTCTGCAATAGCGTAAAATGAAAATAACACACACAGGCAGACAATATAAACATGGGTTTAATTTATCACATAATATGTGTAAAACTAAGAATATTTCATTTAGGTAAATCAGTAAATGATTTAAATCATAGAACGCGGTCTGTACACTGGAAACATATGTGACTTATGTCAACATTCGTGAAAGTTGCAGTATGAATTGCATGGAGAATTATGATGTCCGGTCAAGCAGTATTGTGGCCAACTTTGAGTTTTTAATGTGATCTTAACTTTGTTGCCAATGCCATATAGTGTTTTTCAAATAGATGAAATCGAGATTGAGCATGAAACATATAATAGCAAAAGAAACAGGCGCTATGCATGTTTATTACATTAATTTATTTTCAATGGCAAACCATTAAAAGACTGTCATCATTGTTTCACTTCATGATGCATTGTAACGTTTTGTCATTAGTTGAACGTGATTGATACAAACACTGATATTTTCCATGAACCATGATTTCAAAGAAAAAATTAAATGCATTCAAGTAAAACTGTAATAGTTGGAAATTTCGCGCATTAAGTGTTTTGTAATTATTTGTTTTCGATTAATGGAATCTTCAGCTATATTTGACACGCAATGACTTACAATAATAACTTATGACAATATTGAAACGAGAATATAATATATTAAATAATATGTTAATAAATTATCTAAAAAAATCACTCAATTTTCAGAAAATGTTATGTCCCATAAGTTTTTACGACACATGATATTAATGAAATTCTCAGAATTAAAAACGCAAGCGGAAGTTTGATTACGAAGACCGGCTATTGTGAGAAGAAACATACGGCCATAATGTGTTAGTTCCGAATGTAGGTAAAAGAGGTTTGCGTCTGCACGCTATATTGAAAAAATCTTAAAAGCAATAGTACATTTACCGAATCGACCATAGCAAACTACATTTCTTTTTGAAGTAAAAAGTAAAATATGCCTGTAGAACTTATGCTTAACAATACATTTCGGCTTCGGGGTCCAGTTTTCGTCAATGCATGTCGTATAATTAGCTCCAGACGCTTCGATATATTCAGGATTGCATGTGACCTGTTAACGTGACGCGTTGTTGTGCATGTTGCCTAGTAGGCTTCCATTTGTGAGTAAAGGCGCGGGAATTCTGCAATAGCGTAAAATGAAAATAACACACACAGGCAGACAATATAAACATGGGTTTAATTTATCACATAATATGTGTAAAACTAAGAATATTTCATTTAGGTAAATCAGTAAATGATTGGTACTCCTGACAACATTTTGTACACATCAATCAACTTACATTCCAATGAATTTTGTTTTGTTTTATCTCGTGTTTTACTTTACGGATTTAGTTTTTCTGGTATCAATTTCAATAAATACCTACCGGGTTGAAATTCATTGCTTACAGTCCAAGTCGCATGCGATATACTGCCCAGGACATGTCTTATTTGCCTATGTCGAGCATTCGAGTCTCAGTTGGACGAACTATACGTAGTAAAAACAGAAAGCAAAACAAGAGTCAGAGAAGTAAAGGTTGTTACACTTAATTGAACGTAATTAGTTCATGTGCATGTCGGAACAAAATCGTTTTGGTTTGTATTCTTGCCAGTATTTAATAAAAAACTTTATATTTGGTTTGTATATCAAGCAGATTTATAACCTCC
Organism: Dreissena polymorpha; assembly: GCF_020536995.1. NCBI lineage: Eukaryota > Metazoa > Mollusca > Bivalvia > Myida > Dreissenidae > Dreissena > Dreissena polymorpha. Next base: position 33,471,109 of record NC_068362.1, read on the forward strand.
GTTTTATCTTAATGTATAATTGTATATGATTTTTCCTGACATGATTATTTGTAAATAACATAATATTGAACTTAATACTCAGTACTTCATTCACGATGTGATCATATATCTGGCTATTTGAATATTTAAGAAGCCATCAGTTTGATATTTATATCATATCTTATATTTTCATTTCTTCGTTTTGGCTGTTTAATGGACCTTTTCACAGATTTTGGAATGTTTCGAAATGTGTGATTAAATGTTTAAATGTGATAAATTTAAACATTTGAACTAAATAGCTCCAGAGAAAACAACAAAAATAAAATAAAAGAAAGAAAAAAAGTAAATATAAACTGGGCTCGAACCATTGACTCTTAGAGTAAAAATCTACATGTTAAACCACTCGGTCTCTCGTGCCCATACAGTGTGTGCATGGTTAATTTTCTACAGTATTTAAGCAATCCCCGTAATGTCGCACAATATAACGATAACACCAGAACTCTACAAATTCTTCAATCGATTCGCGTTTGTAACGCGTTTATAATTTTAAGTTTTTTGAATTGTCAAAAGATGCATATAATGATTATTTAAGAGTATGGTTGATGTTCAGTACTAAAGGTTCCTCTTAAAATATAATAACTACAACGAAAGTTTGCAAATGTAAAACTTTTTTTATAATTTTGTCAATAACCGACACGTGAAAAGGTCCCTACGCAAAATTAACCATGAATTAATTTGTTTCATACCAACCCTCTCAATGGTAAACATTCAATGCTATACTCTTTATAAATATGAACATTGTTTTTAATGAAAAAGCATAGGGACGGATAAAAATATTTTTAAAAATGCCCTCTGTCAGTTATGATGCATTTTATTGGAAATATATCAAAGGTTAGCTTAGTTCAAATTATTGCACGAAAGAGTACATTAGAAATCAAAAATGAAAATGCGGTACAATGCAGATTTATATCGTTAGATATCATACACAATGTATTATACATATTGTTATATACACGATCAATTGCAAAACTTATTGCTTGGTTCATACATTTTATATATGCTGGAAGTTTCGTTTTTTAATAAAAATTTCACCCATTTGTTGATGGAAATTGTGACATGAAAAATTAAACATATCAATGCATATACGTTTTCAAATTCGGATTATTAATGTCTGAGATATCACGCTTAGGAAATATATTAGTAAGACAATTTGAATTACACAAAAATCACCGAAGAATCATGACCTGTCATTTTGCGAATATCCACCTTTTGAGAGAACCGCGCATGAAATAATAATCTGCATTTTAAGTTCCTAAGATCTCGCGCGGAACAGTAACACTTCATTAAACATTTTTAATTTTAAATAAAAAGGCAACAACTCCGTGAACTATCGCTGACGCGGATCGACAATGTGCGTATGTCCAACTAATAGCGATGCTGTTTATAACGTTTTATCAAATTGCGATCATAAGTTCCGAGATCAAACTCGGAAAGAAAGTGTTATTCAGAGGCCGATAACCTCTTTAAAAATAAGCAGATAGCCAGAAGCCGATAACCCCTTTACAAATATGCTGACTGACCTTACAATGTGGACATATCCCCCTAAAAGAAAAGTGCTTATAAGTTGTCATCAAATTCGGATTATTCCTTCATGCGATCTCGCGCCATAACACAAATGCCAATAGCATAGAAAACTACATACTAATAATCAAAGGTCAATAACTCCCTATAATCATAAGACAGGAACGACTTAAAAATATGCGCATGTCCAACCTGTATTATGTACATCACGTTTCATCAAATTCGGTAATTAAGCTAGACGGACGGAGCACCAGTCAAACGGAATGTCAGACGGACGAAAGGGCGGACGGGCATCGAGTGGAACGGAAACGATTATCGGGGAAACTAGTATCAGACCCATGGGCACTTAATTCCATCATAATTAGAATTGGGACTGAAGGATAAAGTGGTTACCATATGCTCCCCCAATTTGGCTGGAAAACAAACCACTAGGCTTAAAATGAAACTTTTTTAACGGATTGTTCGGTACACACATTTAAGGAACATATAGTTGTGAGGGCAATTTCCATAATACCAATCCAATATAACATTACTTGTCCTGCTTTCTTTTATTTTGTTTAAACAAAAACACATCAATATAACTTTATTTATATATTATTATATATTCCCAAAAGATTTCTGACTCACTACGCAGATAAATATAATATATAAAATATAATTTTATTAAAAACCTAAGACTCTTCTATTGTTTGACTAGTATTTTGGAAGCGAATTCACTTATAAGATCCCACCTCTGCGGAAAAGTTATCCTTATCCACATACTGGCAATATTCTGCGACTTCTGTTGTTTCAAGAACTTTTAAACCATAGTTTGAAAAGAGTTCACAAAGAGGGTACCGACGTCTGTATAACAATGCCGCACGCAGGGTCTTAATGCGCACATTTTAATACATTTAATAATTGTGAAGTCTATTCCGACGTACATCGCGTCACTAATAAGGTCTGTGGGGCAATTGCGAAATTCGAACGTCTTAAATGGTGTTTGTCCGTCTATTTTGACGCCACATGACGCTAACAACAACGTAACGAATCCATGTTTTATAAATTCAACTCGTGTCATATAAGTAATCTCGAATTTATTCATGTTTAACCTATTGAGGGTTACACATTCAAATGTAAATTCGATTTTAAAATCTACACAAGCGATCATGCCTCTCTCATACAATGCGGTGGGTAAATGCCGTTTGGAATAGCTAGAGGCTTTTCATAAAATAAAAATCAATAACAGCCGATGCTGCTTATTACAAGGTGCCGTACCACGTGACATTTTATGCTATGTGTGGGGCATTGTACTGTAAACAAACCATCGCATCCTAAATCATTTTTTTTAAATCATTTCTCCGTTAATGTTTAAACGATGTCAATCTAACAAAGACGAATGCCCGATCATAATGAAAATACACCCATGCGTGAAGTATCTTGCGCGAAAATTACGTATTGTTTGCAAAAACTGCAACCGCGCATTTACATTTGACAAGCTATGCGTGGTATATTTTTCTGTTGTCGCCAATAAATGTAATAATATTGCATTTAATATTGTGAAACTGTGGAGCGGCATCTATAATTTGTACAATAGAAACACATCAATAAGCTAGTTTTTTAGGAACTTAAATCTTGATTATTTTTGTTAAGAATAGTAAACTTCTATGTGTGGGAAACGAAATTTTAATGCTATGTGTGGTATACAAATTCAAATCGTTAAAGTTATACTATTTAAATCATCTGAGTGTTATGGGTAAGCAAAACAACTTGTAATATGTTCCAATTATGTCTCGTTGATACAATGTTTTAACAGGATGTTAATGATATGATAAGTCTTGTTTTATTTAATAACACAAATGGTATTTATTCTAACATACATACATAACAAACTCAAAATGCTTCAGCATAAAGTCCTGTCAGAAATGACCATTGCTACCTACCAAACTTAATTTATTTTGTCTGCACATCAATGTAATTGTGCTTATGCAATCATATTCATTCGAATGTAAACGGCCCCTCTGGGAAATAATCAAAGCACTGAATGCATACTAGTTTTTCGCTCTTATATATACATGTTTTACATTGTGTAAAAACTCGTCGCTATGAAATGATGAAACATCTTTGACATGTACTTACCAGGGTTTGGTTCTACTCGCAGACGTTTTTTAATCGTCATGAACGGGTAATTTATTATATCTTACAATTTATATGCATTAACACGTATGATTAAGAATTAAAACGCTCTAATCTTCGCTTTATCGATAGATGATAGTAAGTTTTTGGCATCTTATTTGCATAAAGTCGAATGCTTTATAAATATATAAGATGTAAAATTGTTACTTTCATGCGTCGATGAAGCGAATAAAAAACGTTACAATTCTTATAATAACAACTATTACATGTATTTCGATTGTGGATATGTTTTCAATGATTTGTCTAAAAAGACAAAGTAATTGGGGATCTATTCGCGCATAACCACTCCCATTTCCAATACATAGTTTCGGCCGTTTACATGTCGAACGTGTCATGACAATCAAAGTAGTTACACGCTCGATTTCCTCGTGCGCCGCGTACGTGGAGGCAACTTACTTCATCGAAAAATAAATCAAAAAAATAAAAGCCAGAAAAATGATATCCTCTAGCCAATCAGTATATATAAAGGTAAATTAATGAAACCAATGGTAATTGTAATTATTTATAAACAAGGGCTGTTTGTAAAACATGCATGCCCCCCATATGGGCTGTCCGTTGTAGTGGCAGCCATTGTGTGAATACGATTTTTGTCACTGTGACCTTGACCTTTGACCTAGTGACCTGAAAATCAATAGGGGTCATCTGCGGGTCACGATCAATGTACCTATGAAGTGTCATGATCCTAGGCATATGCGTTCTTGAGTTATCATCCGAAAACCATTTTACTATTTCGGGTCACCGTGACCTTGACCTTTGACCTAGTGACCTCAAAATCAATAGGGGTCATCTGCGAGTCATCATCAATCTACCCATGAAGTTTCATGATCCTAGGCGTATGCGTTCTTGAGTTATCATCCGAAAACCATTTTACTATTTCGGGTCACCGTGACCTTAACATTTGACCTAGTGACCTCAAAATCAATAGGGGTCATCTGCGAGTCATCATCAATCTACCCATGAAGTGTCATGACCCTAGGCGTATGCGTTCTTGAGTTATCATCCGGAAACCATTTTACTATTTCGGGTCACCGTGACCTTGACCTTTGACCTAGTGACCTCAAAATCAATAGGGGTCATCTGCAAGTCATGATCAATCTACCCATGAAGTTTCATGATCCTAGGCGTATGCGTTCTTGAGTTATCATTCAAAAACCATTTTACTATTTCTGGTCACCGTGACCTTGACCTTTGACCTAGTGACTTCAAAATCAATAGGGGTCATCTACGAGTCATGATCAATGTACCTATGAAGTTTCATGATCCTAGGCCCAAGCGTTCTTGAGTTATCGTCTGACAACCAACTGGTGGACGGACAGACCGACCGACAGACCGACATGAGCAAAGCAATATACCCCCTCTTCTTCGAAGGGGGGGGGGGCATAATAACAAGAAGCAATATGATTTTTTACATTGAATAATTTACAACAATTTTAATTCATGTTCTTTTTACGGTCAATATCTTGATTTTGGATTGTTCGAACTTTGATCTCAATGGAGCCATCACAACTTCACACTGCAAATGTTTTCACTTTGTTCCTGGTGAATTAATTCCAATGTATGCAGAGCTGCTTTAACAAAGTAAAGCCCTGAAATTGTAATTGAAAAGAACTATAAGGAAAACATTTTATTGAAGGCTTTTCATTACATACTCAATTGTTATTCTTTATTATTTTCGGAAAGTACTATACAGGCATATCGATATGTTGAGAGTTGTATCCCACACATAGCATTTTCATTTAGTGGCCCACACATAGCAATTACGCAAAAGTTACAATGAAATAACAGATAAGGCGTACTCTAGCAAATAGACTTATTGTGGTGTTTCTCTGCTAAGAATTACAATTTCCGCCGTAAGTTTCGATTAACAAACAGCACAAGCATGAACTATATTAACGATTAAATTAAAAGATACCACACGTAGCATGTCAATTAATGTTGAATTCAAGTGCGCGGTTGCAGTTTTTGCAAAATTTTATAACTAATAAATCCAGAAACGTTTCATGTACATCAATATTGATTATGAACGGGCTCTAGTCTTTGTTTGGTGCAAATATATTATGTTGTAATAGAGAAAACGTGGAAAATGTTACCTGAAGCTACGAAGTGTTTACATTTGATTGTCCAACACATAACATACAAAATCTCGTGGTTCAGGTACCTTGCATTACGTGTCTCATGGTTAACCTATTTTAAATAAAACGTGAACGTTCAATTAGTTTATGCTTGTACACATATCACATGGTAATGTTGGGCCATTTCGGTGGATAGGAATTTTCAACAAAAGCCATAGAGGAGTTTAGACTTGTATCGGAAATAACACGGATCCATCTATTAGATAATCATAATTCGACAATATGATTGGGTGCCGCACTTCAGTGCGAGATGGTATGTTTTTTTCTTTCCATGTAGTAGGGGTTACCTTACAAAATATCTATTTGATGTATGCTTTTTTTTAATTTTGTAATCTTACATTTTCGTATGCACTTAAAAGCATAGCATATCCTTTATTAGGTTCAGATATTTCGCAAGCTTATACTTGCTCAAATCGTGCACTATCTTCATGACTCCAGAAAAAGAGGTTAATTTAAGTGTTCTCAACAAGTTGCAAACACTGTCTGTGACCGTTCTGAAACATTGCTGGGCTTAAACTCGGATCAATTTGCGTCCGATGGGATCTTTTTTGCGCTTTTAACAATTGATTTTCTACAGGCACAGGACATGTTCCGCGATGTAAATTGTATTATAAAATGCTTGTAGTTTTATTTGAATGGTTTTTAGCAAATATTTAAACAATTACTGTCTTAGATTAAAATAAACTTGGTAAGCTTCAGTCGCAAAAGGTCCCTGGCCGTCAATCGAGAGTAGGTCCAACAACAATTGAATAATGATCTATGAACTGTGATGTGCATTGTGGCAACTCGTTTAAAGACGTTTGGTGAAAATTTAGATGTCTTAGATTGTTGGCGTCCAAAACTCGTTTACTCCCGCGAGAAAACATTACACATAAGTCTATAAATAAAAAGGCATTAACTTTGTAGCATGTAATAAAATAAATTTTTATTTGGGTTAGAGGTTAACATTTCTTACATGAATTTAGGCACTACAAGTTTATATTAATATTCGTTTAGTTAAAAAACAAGGGCTGTTTGTAAAACATGCATGCCCCCCATATGGGCTGTCAGTTGTAGTGGCAGCCATTGTGTGAATACGCTATTTGGCACTGTGATCTTGACCTTTGACTTAGTGACCTAAAAATCAATAGGGGTCATCTGCGAGTCATGATTAATGTACCTATGAAGTCTCATGATCCTAGGCGTATAAGCTTTCTTGAGTTATCATCCAGAAACCATTTTAATGTGTCAAGTTACCGTGACCTTGACCTTTGACCTAGTGACCTGAACGTCAATAGGGGTCATCTGCGAGTCATGATCAATGTACCTATGAAGTTTCATGATCCTAGGCGCAAGCCTTCTTGAGTTATCATCCGGAAACCATAATTCTAAGTTGAGTCACTGTGACCTTGACCTTTGACCTAGTGACCTGAAAATCAATAGGGGTCATCTGCGAGTCATGATCAATGTACCTATGAAGTTTCATGATCCTATGTATAAGCATTCTTGAGTTATCATCCAGAAACTATTTTACTATTTCGGGTCACCATGACCTTGACCTTTGACCTAGTGACCTAAAAATCAATAGGGGTCATCTGCTAGTCATGATCAATGTACCTATGAAGTGTCATTGTGTGAATACGCTATTTGGCACTGTGACCTTGACCTTTGACCTAGTGACCTGAAAATCAATAGGGGTCATCTGCGAGTCATGATCAATGTACCTATGCAGTTTCATGATCCTAGGCATAAGCGTTCTAGAGTTATCATCCGGAAACCATTTTACTATTTCGGGTCACCGTGACCTTGACCTTTGACCTAGTGACCTGAAAATCAATAGGGGGTCATCTGCGAATCATGAACAAATTTGGTAGAGGACTATTAGATATCACTACATACCAAATTTAGTAGCCCTAGGCTCTATAATTATGAACAAGAAGATTTTTAAAGTTTGCACAAAATAGGCCTTATTTAAGCGTATGTTCATTTTTGTGACCCCCGGGGCGGGGTCAAATTTGTCCACAGGGGCATAATTTGAACAAACTAAGTAGAGACCTATTAGATGTCACTACATACGGAATTTGGTAGAAATAGGCCCAATAGTTATGGACAAGAAGATGTTTAAAGTTTGCACAAAACGGGCCCAATATAACCATATGTTCAACTTTGTGACCCCTGGGGAACGGTAAAATTTGATCCCAGGGGTTTAATTTGAACAAACTTGGTAGAGGACTATTAGATGTCATTACTAACAAATTTGGTAGCCCTATGCCATACGGTTATGGACAAGAAGATTTTAAAAGTTTGCACAAAACAGGCCTTATATAAGCAAATTTTCAATTTTTTGACCCCCCGCGCAGGGTCAAATTTGACCCCAGGGGCATAATTTGAAGAAATTTGGTCGAGGACTATAAGATGTCACTACATACTAAATTTGGTAGCCCTAGGCGGCAGGCCCTATGGTTATGGACAAGAAGATTTCTAAAGTTTTCACAAAATAGGCCTTATATAAGCAAATTTTCAATTTTTTGACCCCCCGGGGCAGGGTCAAATTTGACCCCAGGAGCATAATTTGAACAAATTTGGAAGAGGTTCACCCCAGGAACATTCCTGAGAAATTGGACTAGTAGTTTAGGAGAAGATTTTTAAAGAAAAAGTTAACGCACGGACGGACGCACGCACGCACGACGGACACAGGACCATACATAAGCCCCGCTGGCCTCTGGCCAGTGGAGCTAAAAATAACTTGTCATAAAACGCTCGCAATAAGACAAGAATGATTTCATTTCAAATCTTATTGTAATGCAGTTAAAATGTGTAATAATGAGTAAAACAACAAGCAGATTACATCTGTATTTCAATATTAAGATAAATTGTATAGGCATGATGGTTGCGAAAACTTTAATGGTGACAATTCAGCAGTATCGGATTCTATTTTTAGTGCATCTGCATTAGTTATATCTGTATAACGTCAAATTGAAAGTGATTTAGGAGTGTATCAAAGTCATAAACAATACAACCAAAAAACGCTATTGAGAGCATTTCTTTTTGTATTCTTCATTTCCTACCTCAATATAGGATACCCACTGTAACCCTCTGTCAACACCTATTGTAAGAACAATATTTGGTTATAAAATATGTTCAGCCATCAGGGCCTTCCTTTCTCCTTACCAGTGTATCGCAGTTCATTTAGAATCAAATTTCTGACACTGAAAAATCACAAGATTCAAAACAATCTGGAACAATATTCAAAATAAATGACAGGACTTCCATTCTGATAACCTATCTGGTTTCCACCTCATCCCTCATAATGTTTGTGATTCATTTTGTATTCAGTGTTGTTGTTGTGTTTCGAATGTGCAATAATGGAAAAATGTGTCTGTTTGCTTTTAACATTATCAATCCTACATAAGAAAGGTCTTTGATTGAATTAACGTACCATACCATGTACATTCTATCAATGAGCAGCGCTAGACTGGTAAAAAAATGGTCTTAATCCATGTGCCGTAAGTGTTATCCCAGGTTAGCTTGTGCAGTCTGCACAGGCTATTAAGGGATGAAACTTTCTTCTTTTATAAAATTTGTTGTGTATAAGTAGTCTCTTCTAAACAAAAATCCAGTCTACGTTTTGTGGTCTCATTAGCAAACAGGGATCAAGCTCCTGACCAGACTTAGTGGATGCTGGGCTGGAGATACGCAAGCCACATATGTCATAGAATCCATTTTTGCATGATGCGTGGCATATAACATTTAAACTATACCATTATAATATTAAATGACTTGATCCTCTAAAAATATATGATGAAGTCAAAAGTGTGACAGATTTAATGCTCTTCAAGATTTAAAAGTCAATGCAACATTAACCATGGGTAAGTTTTCATTAGCCACTTAAAATCTATATACCTCAGATATACCTTGGGTGCACTTCAATTTCAAATTAATCTGCACTTGATATCCAAATTACATGTCTGGTGAATACAGATGAGGCAACCAACTCTAACATGAAATGGCCTTTGCTCTTGCATTTGAATAGCCAGTTTTAAATGTTGCTTCTTATGCAATTGTTGATTATTGTAAATATACAAACACTTTTTGAATGCAATTTCTTAACAAATAACTGATTTTTTTTTCCGGAAGGAACATGCAATTTTGAGTGCAACATATGTTTGGGGAGTTGTGTAGGGACCAGGTTAACCCAATCGCAATCACGGTGTTGCCATGACAGCCAAGGTGTCCCAGGTTCGGGAGGCCTGGCATGGCTGCACAATAATATCACCCTGTGACATACACATAAGAATGTCTAGATTATAAGTGATGATCTTGTTTGTAATCATTTAGAGAAAGTGAAATATTACATAAGTATGTGGACATAATGTAATGTCATCATGAAGGAGACCCTAAGACAATGCTCTTTTTATGATGACAATATTTAACCCTTTCCAACTCAGACGCAGAGTGAAAATGGCAATGTGCAAGCAGCATAAAACCAGAACAGCCTGCGAGTAACTCGCAGTCTGTTCAGGTTTTATGCTATTTGCTGCTCATCAGTATCTAAGGGTTGCAAATGCAGCCTTTAAAACTTTAATGTAGTAAAAAGAGGTCTTTAATTAATTTATTTTTCTTAGGAACTACAAACGCGTCAAAATATGTAAATGAGTGGGAAAGAGTAAAGCTGATAAATAAGATTCTAACAACATTTCATGATGATGATTAATACAATGCTGATAGTGGAGGTTGCACTATGGATGATAGCATTCATAATGATTGTTTTTATTTATGTATGAGAACACTGTATTATGTGAATTGGGAATAAGACATCTATTTGGGAATAAATTGTGTTTTATCAAAAGTGCATAATATGCAGTTTTTTTATGTTGTATTTATCTAGTTCTACAAATTATAATTAAAACATATACTTGCATATATAATAGCATCATTTAAATTGATTTTACTTCAAAACTGGATTTTTTATTAATTAAAAAAAATCCTCATGAAATGAAACTGTGTCCATGCCGCGCATGGACACGGTTTAAAAATACACTTTAAATGATAAAAATTCAATCACTGTTAATGAAAAAGTCATGGAAAATTTCTTGTTAAGCTTAAATTATAGATAATATATTACAAAAATATATGTAGATCATGAAATGAATAGTTTTGTTTGAGAAAATCACCAAAATGATGTCCATTCCCAGTTTGATGTCTTATTCCCAATTCACATAATACAGTGTTATGAGCCATGCTCCGCAAGATTACTGAGTAATAAACACATAGGTGTCAATGATAAACTATCAGTGGAGTGTTTAATTTAAAATACATATCATAAATATGCTGATTACAACATAAAATAGGGCATGTTTGTTTTAAAAGTTCAACCATGTTTTCAACAAGGCTATAACACTGGCTGACCTGCTGTCAAATACCACAATGTTTTTATAGCAAAGAAAAGATTTAGATCTTGTTTTGATATGAAGACATGTAATTATTTACATTAAATACTTTATTCTTTATGATAAGTTAAGTAAATCTGATTTGGGTTATTTCGAACGATCAAGTAAAAAATAATAATGTATTCTTATTTTTGGTTCAAAGCTCTTAAAAATAAAATATGGGCTGTCCGTTGTAGTGGCAGCCATTGTGTGAATACGTTTTTTGTCACTGTGACCTTGACCTTTGACCTAGCAACCTGAAAATCAATAGGGGTCATCTGCGAGTCACAATCAATGTACCTATGAAGTGTCATGATCCTAGGCCAAAGCGTACTTGAGTTATCATCCGAAAATCATTTTACTATTTCGGGTCACCGTGACCTTGACCTTGTGACCTCAAAATCAATAGGGGTCATCTGCGAGCCATGATCAATCTACCTGTGAAGTTTCATGATCCTAGGTATATGCGTTCTTGAGTTATCATCCGAAAACCATTTTAATATTTCGGGTCACCGTGACCTTGGACCTAGTGACCACAAAATCAATAGGGGTCATCTGCGAGTCATGATCAATCTACCTATGAAGTTTCATGATCCTAGGCGTATGCATTATTGAGTTATCATCCGGAAACCATTTTACTATTTCGGGTCACCGTGACCTTGACCTAGTGACCTCAAAATCAATAGGGGTCATCTGCAAGTCATGATAAATCTAGCCATGAAGTTTTAGATAAGTACTTTTTCAAACAAAAAACATCTTGTGCATGGTTTCGAAATGCTTCTATTCGCTCGAATATACAAACTTTCGTTTAGTAGATCGGATTTTTTCGACATGATGTGAACACACACACATGTTAAAGTTCACCAGTAAGGAGGTCAGCACAATAAAGGTGTGTTCAACATCTAAGATAATTTACTTTTTTGGCCTGTTTGCATTTAAAAATGTATTGCATGTATTTCATTAAAAAATATATATTTGTCTCAAAATGTTGTGTTAAAGATTAATAAGTCAATCTCTGGTCGACTATGTTAATATGTTGACCTTATCGATCGTGCGCGTGAGTGTTTGGAATAAGCGAAAAGTGAGATATAGTTCGTTGAAAGATAAAAATTCGATATTTTACTTGACATTTGGAACTCACCTTTGTATAACTTCTTAAATCATCTGCAATTTTGCATAAAACCTTTGTGCATAACTAAATACCTTTACTCTGCTTACAATTTAAATGTTTTAGAGCGAGATTATATGATTTTTTTATGTGTTAAATTGTAATGTATTGATCAAATATGTAACAATTACACAAAAAAAGGCAAGAAAGATTATACATTGAAGACGACTTTCATAAAATCCAGCAAAGACAAATTAGCGCCCGAGCCGATTGTGACGAAGATATTTCGTACATATTTTCCTACAATAACCGAATCATTCGTCTTTTTAGTTAGTGTTCGTGTGTCGTATGAATAGATATCGTTGCAGAAATTTCAAATGAACCGTTAAACTAAATTTAGATTCACATCGTACATGCATGATTTACATGCTGGCGAATTCGACTGTACAAACATGTTCGATCGTACATCGAATCATGAATTTCACGGGCGTCTGTCTTTAACACAATTTTAATATGCGTAAATAAATAAATACAAAAAATAAAACGACACATAACTATAAAAACAGGACTGAATGCCCAAAAGTTAACCTTTATTTTTACAATTTCATCAATATCATAAACACCGCGGGCGCCAGTCTAAAGCACATGGCATAAATCAGCGTGAATTTGTTTCCTGTGGCTGCAGGTTTTTACAAGACAATGGTTCTATTGTGCATTCGCATTGGATAATCTTTAACTCATATCTGTATACACCCCTTAAGAAGTCATACGACCAACTTTCACAGTTGTAATCTACATGCATAGGTCATTTGGTTTATAGCGTTCTATTTTCATTTTATTTTCTCTCTGACAGGCGTTTCTTGTTTTGTTTTTTTGCAGTCACATGAACAACCAAGCAATATAATATGGAACTTTTACACCCATTATTGCTGCTTCTTTCTGTATTTGCGCGATGATGATCTGAATTATTAACTCTATGATGCTATATTATTAAATCTTTTTCTATAAAGAAGGAATGTAGTTGACACTTGTTCGTAGTTTCATTTCATCGTTCCTCAAAAAGTTGTAGCTCTGTTGCTCTAGCCTCTTTCCTACCATTGAGTAATTAAATGGTAATTAAATTAAATGCGTTTTTATTCCCTTTTATTATTGTTTAATTTGAGTTACAATGCTATGATTTTAAATTTTATTTACACTTAAATGTATCATGAATATTGCTGGGCCAAGTGTAAGGTTAAGCGCTCTAAAACCGGTTTAAACGCCCAATGCTTTGCATTGACCGTTCCAAGGCGGTGACCCCAGCTTTATTCATGTATGTATTATGTATTTTGTTTTGTATTGTGCTGTTTTGTGCTGTTTTATGCTGTTTGGGGCAATTGGTCACTTGCCTTGCCTTAAATAAAGGACCAACTAATTGTGTATAATTAGAATTCAATACTGCTCCAGCAGCTGGAGTTTCACTTCTTTATATTCATAATTAAATATCTGGCTAATTTCGCATTTTTCGACACATAGTTCTTCTTAACTTTTATTTTAATTTATATTGAAATATTTGTTTGATAAGTTTTTTTTACACATTTTATATCAAATAATAAATATTTGACAAAATCGTATAAGCTCGCTTTAATTTGTGTGTTTTAAAATCGTCTTATTTTAGGTCATATTGACATATTAAAGAACGTTTTATTTAAAATATGGAATACACCATTGTGATCCACTGGGACATTAAAATCACGTGCAACACTAAGGCGGGTTTATACGGAAGCGTATATGGTGCACCCCAATAATATGGTCATGCCGGGTTAGTTTATATCGACTAACTGTGAAATAACATGGTATGTCGTCATAGTTTTGTAGGTTTTTCCCTCTTTGTTTTACTCGCCATAAAGACATTAAGTTAAAGACTCGACGTAAATGTTTCCGGCTTTTCCAGAAAAAATATTTGGTCGACATGATCTAAGTCGACATATCAACATAATTTTTGGCGTCATGCTCTTGTGAAAATGACTTTCCGTCATAGTTTTAGTCGACACGATGAGTTAGTATTTACGCCATGACACCTTTTTCATGTCATGCCGTCATAAAATATGGTACACCCCAATAATATGGTCATGCCGGATTAGTTTATATCGACTTACTGTAAGAAAGCTTACATGTCGTCATAGTTTTGTAGGTTTTTCCCGCTTAATTTTTCTCGCAATAACGACTTAAAGTTAAAGTATCGACGTAAATATTTCCGGCTTTTCCCGAACAAATATTTGGTCGACATTATCTAAGTCGACTAATCAACATAATTATTGTCGTCATGCTCTTGTGAAAATGATTTGCCATCATAGTTTTAGTCGACACGATGAGTTATTTTTTTACGCCATGACACCTTTTTCATATCATGCCGTCATAAAATATTGACATCATCACAGTATCAGGATATACCATATACGCTTCCATATGTCACGTAATTACACATTGTTCGTTGATATCACACAGTAATAACCAAAGTTCATTTCTGTTTTTATCGAGATTTATTTCTGTTTAATAATTTCTAACACATAGCAATTACGCAAAAGTTACAATGAAATAACAGATAAGGCGTACTCTAGCAAATAGACTTATTGTGGTGTTTCTCTGCTAAGAATTACAATTTCCGCCGTAAGTTTCGATTAACAAACAGCACAAGCATGAACTATATTAACGATTAAATTAAAAGATACCACACGTAGCATGTCAATTAATGTTGAATTCAAGTGCGCGGTTGCAGTTTTTGCAAAATTTTATAACTAATAAATCCAGAAACGTTTCATGTACATCAATATTGATTATGACCGGGCTCTAGTCTTTGTTTGGTGCAAATATATTATGTTGTAATAGAGAAAACGTGGAAAATGTTACCTGAAGCTACGAAGTGTTTACATTTGATTGTCCAACACATAACATACAAAATCACGTGGTTCAGGTACCTTGCATTACGTGTCTCATGGTTAACCTATTTTAAATAAAACGTGAACGTTCAATTAGTTTATGCTTGTACACATATCACATGGTAATGTTGGGCCATTTCGGTGGATAGGAATTTTCAACAAAAGCCATAGAGGAGTTTAGACTTGTATCGGAAATAACACGGATCCATCTATTAGATAATCATAATTCGACAATATGATTGGGTGCCGCACTTCAGTGCGAGATGGTATGTTTTTTTCTTTCCATGTAGTAGGGGTTACCTTACAAAATATTTATTTGATGTATGCTTTTTTTTAATTTTGTAATCTTACATTTTCGTATGCACTTAAAAGCATAGCATATCCTTTATTAGGTTCAGATATTTCGCAAGCTTATACTTGCTCAAATCGTGCACTATCTTCATGACTCCAGAAAAAGAGGTCAATTTAAGTGTTCTCAACAAGTTGCAAACACTGTCTGTGACCGTTCTGAAACATTGCTGGGCTTAAACTCGGATCAATTTGCGTCCGATGGGATCTTTTTTGCGCTTTTAACAATTGATTTTCTACAGGCACAGGACATGTTCCGCGATGTAAATTGTATTATAAAATGCTTGTAGTTTTATTTGAATGGTTTTTAGCAAATATTTAAACAATTACTGTCTTAGATTAAAATAAACTTGGTAAGCTTCAGTCGCAAAAGGTCCCTGGCCGTCAATCGAGAGTAGGTCCAACAACAATTGAATAATGATCTATGAACTGTGATGTGCATTGTGGCAACTCGTTTAAAGACGTTTGGTGAAAATTTAGATGTCTTAGATTGTTGGCGTCCAAAACTCGTTTACTCCCGCGAGAAAACATTACACATCAGTCTATAAATAAAAAGGCATTAACTTTGTAGCATGTAATAAAATAAATTTTTATTTGGGTTAGAGGTTAACATTTCTTACATGAATTTAGGCACTACAAGTTTATATTAATATTCGTTTAGTTAAAAAACAAGGGCTGTTTGTAAAACATGCATGCCCCCCATATGGGCTGTCAGTTGTAGTGGCAGCCATTGTGTGAATACGCTATTTGGCACTGTGATCTTGACCTTTGACTTAGTGACCTAAAAATCAATAGGGGTCATCTGCGAGTCATGATTAATGTACCTATGAAGTCTCATGATCCTAGGCGTATAAGCTTTCTTGAGTTATCATCCAGAAACCATTTTAATGTGTCAAGTTACCGTGACCTTGACCTTTGACCTAGTGACCTGAACGTCAATAGGGGTCATCTGCGAGTCATGATCAATGTACCTATGAAGTTTCATGATCCTAGGCGCAAGCCTTCTTGAGTTATCATCCGGAAACCATAATTCTAAGTTGAGTCACTGTGACCTTGACCTTTGACCTAGTGACCTGAAAATCAATAGGGGTCATCTGCGAGTCATGATCAATGTACCTATGAAGTTTCATGATCCTATGTATAAGCATTATTGAGTTATCATCCAGAAACTATTTTACTATTTCGGGTCACCATGACCTTGACCTTTGACCTAGTGACCTAAAAATCAATAGGGGTCATCTGCTAGTCATGATCAATGTCCCTATGAAGTGTCATTGTGTGAATACGCTATTTGGCACTGTGACCTTGACCTTTGACCTAGTGACCTGAAAATCAATAGGACTCATCTGCGAGTCATGATCAATGTACCTATGCAGTTTCATGATCCTAGGCATAAGCGTTATAGAGTTATCATCCGGAAACCATTTTACTATTTCGGGTCACCGTGACCTTGACCTTTGACCTAGTGACCTGAAAATCAATAGGGGGTCATCTGCGAATCATGAACAAATTTGGTAGAGGACTATTAGATATCACTACATACCAAATTTAGTAGCCCTAGGCTCTATAATTATGAACAAGAAGATTTTTAAAGTTTGCACAAAATAGGCCTTATTTAAGCGTATGTTCATTTTTGTGACCCCCGGGGCAGGGTCAAATTTGTCCACAGGGGCATAATTTGAACAAACTAAGTAGAGACCTATTAGATGTCACTACATACGGAATTTGGTAGAAATAGGCCCAATAGTTATGGACAAAAAGATGTTTAAAGTTTGCACAAAACGTGCACAATATAACCATATGTTCAACTTTGTGACCCCTGGGGAACGGTAAAATTTGATCCCAGGGGCTTAATTTGAACAAACTTAGTAGAGGACTATTAGATGTCATTACTAACAAATTTGGTAGCCCTATGCCATACGGTTATGGACAAGAAGATTTCTAAAGTTTGCACAAAACAGGCCTTATATAAGCAAATTTTCAATTTTTTGACCCCCCGGGGCAAGGTCAAATTTGACCCCAGGAGCATAATTTGAACAAATTTGGAAGAGGTTCACCCCAGGGAGAAGATTTTTAAAGAAAAAGTTAACGCACGGACGGACGCACGCACGCACGACGGACACAGGACCATACATAAGCCCCGCTGGCCTCTGGCCAGTGGAGCTAAAAATAACTTGTAATAAAACGCTCGCAATAAGACAAGAATGATTTCATTTCAAATCTTATTGTAATGCAGTTAAAATGTGTAATAATGAGTAATACAACAAGCAGATTACATCTGTATTTCAATATTAAGATAAATTGTATAGGCATGATGGTTGCGAAAACTTTAATGGTGACAATTCAGCAGTATCGGATTCTATTTTAAGTGCATCTGCATTAGTTATATCTGTATAACGTCAAATTGAAAGTGATTTAGGAGTGTATCAAAGTCATAAACAATACAACCAAAAAACGCTATTGAGAGCATTTCTTTTTGTATTCTTCATTTCCTACCTCAATATAGGATACCCACTGTAACCCTCTGTCAACACGTATTGTAAGAACAATATTTGGTTATAAAATATGTTCAGCCATCAGGGCCTTCCTTTCTCCTTACCAGTGTATCGCAGTTCATTTAGAATCAAATTTCTGACACTGAAAAATCACAAGATTCAAAACAATCTGGTACAATATTCAAAATAAATGACAGGACTTCCATTCTGATAACCTATCTGGTTTCCACCTCATCCCTCATAATGTTTGTGATTCATTTTGTATTCAGTGTTGTTGTTGTGTTTCGAATGTGCAATAATGGAAAAATGTGTCTGTTTGCTTTTAACATTATCAATCCTACATAAGAAAGGTCTTTGATTGAATTAACGTACCATACCATGTACATTCTATCAATGAGCAGCGCTAGACTGGTAAAAAAATGGTCTTAATCCATGTGCCGTAAGTGTTATCCCAGGTTAGCTTGTGCAGTCTGCACAGGCTATTAAGGGATGAAACTTTCTTCTTTTATAAAATTTGTTGTGTATAAGTAGTCTCTTCTAAACAAAAATCCAGTCTACGTTTTGTGGTCTCATTAGCAAACAGGGATCAAGCTCCTGACCAGACTTAGTGGATGCTGGGCTGGAGATACGCAAGCAACATATGTCATAGAACCCATTTTTGCATGATGCGTGGCATATAACATTTAAACTATACCATTATAATATTAAATGACTTGATCCTCTAAAAACATATGATGAAGTCGAAAGTGTGACAGATTTAATGCTCTTCAAGATTTAAAAGCCAATGCAACATTAACCATGGATAAGTTTTCATTAGCCACTTAAAATCTATATACCTCAGATATACCTTGGGTGCACTTCAATTTCAAATTAACCTGCACTTGATATCCAAATTACATGTCTGGTGAATACAGATGAGGCAACCAACTCTAACATGAAATGGCCTTTGCTCTTGCATTTGAATAGCCAGTTTTAAATGTTGCTTCTTATGCAATTGTTGATTATTGTAAATATACAAACACTTTTTGAATGCAATTTCTTAACAAATAACTGATTTATTTTTTTTCCGGAAGGAACATGCAATTTTGAGTGCAACATATGTTTGGGGAGTTGTGTAGGGACCAGGTTAACCCAATCGCAATCACAGTGTTGCCATGACAGCCAAGGTGTCCCAGGTTCGGGAGGCCTGGCATGGCTGCACAATAATATCACCCTGTGACATACACATAAGAATGTCTAGATTATAAGTGAAGATCTTGTTTGTAATCATTTAGAGAAAGTGAAATATTACATAAGTATGTGGACATAATGTAATGTCATCATGAAGGAGACCCTAAGACAATGCTCTTTTTATGATGACAATATTTAACCCTTTCCAACTCAGACGCAGAGTGAAAATGGCAATGTGCAAGCAGCATAAAACCAGAACAGCCTGCGAGTAACTCGCAGTCTGTTCAGGTTTTATGCTATTTGCTGCTCATCAGTATCTAAGGGTTGCAAATGCAGCCTTTAAAAATTTGATGTAGTAAAAAGAGGTCTTTAATTAATTTATTTTTCTTAGGAACTACAAACGCGTCAAAATATGTAAATGAGTGGGAAAGAGTAAAGCTGATTAATAAGATTCTAACAACATTTCATGATGATGATTAATACAATGCTGATAGTGGAGGTTGCACTATGGATGATAGCATTCATAATGATTGTTTTCATTTATGTATGAGAACACTGTATTATGTGAATTGGGAATAAGACATCTATTTGGGAATAAATTGTGTTTTATCAAAAGTGCATAATATGCAGTTTTTTTATGTTGTATTTATCTAGCTCTACAAATTATAATTAAAACATATACTTGCATATATAATAGCATCATTTAAATTGATTTTACTTCAAAACTGGATTTTTTATTAATTAAAAAAAATCCTCATGAAATGAAACTGTGTCCATGCCGCGCATGGACACGGTTTAAAAATACACTTTAAATGATAAAAATTCAATCACTGTTAATGAAAAAGTCATGGAAAATTTCTTATTAAGCTTAAATTATAGATAATATATTACAAAAATATATGTAGATCATGAAATGAATAGTTTTGTTTGAGAAAATCACCAAAATGATGTCCATTCCCAGTTTGATGTCTTATTCCCAATTCACATAATACAGTGTTATGAGCCATGCTCCGCAAGATTACTGAGTAATAAACACATAGGTGTCAATGATAAACTATCAGTGGAGTGTTTAATTTAAAATACATATCATAAATATGCTGATTACAACATAAAATAGGGCATGTTTGTTTTAAAAGTTCAACCATGTTTTCAACAAGGCTATAACACTGGCTGACCTGCTGTCAAATACCACAATGTTTTTATAGCAAAGAAAAGATTTAGATCTTGTTTTGATATGAAGACATGTAATTATTTACATTAAATACTTTATTCTTTATGATAAGTTAAGTAAATCTGATTTGGGTTATTTCGAACGATCAAGTAAAAAATAATAATGTATTCTTATTTTTGGTTCAAGCTCTTAAAAATAAAATATGGGCTGTCCGTTGAAGTGGCAGCCATTGTGTGAATACGTTTTTTGTCACTGTGACCTTGACCTTTGACCTAGCGACCTGAAAATCAATAGGGGTCATCTGCGAGTCACAATCAATGTACCTATGAAGTGTCATGATCCTAGGCCAAAGCGTACTTGAGTTATCATCCGAAAATCATTTTACTATTTCGGGTCACCGTGACCTTGACCTTGTGACCTCAAAATCAATAGGGGTCATCTGCGAGCCATGATCAATCTACCTGTGAAGTTTCATGATCCTAGGTATATGCGTTCTTGAGTTATCATCCGAAAACCATTTTAATATTTCGGGTCACCGTGACCTTGGACCTAGTGACCACAAAATCAATAGGGGTCATCTGCGAGTCATGATCAATCTACCCATGAAGTTTCATGATCCTAGGCGTATGCATTATTGAGTTATCATCCGGAAACCATTTTACTATTTCGGGTCACCGTGACCTTGACCTTGTGACCTCAAAATCAATAGGGGTCATCTGCAAGTCATGATAAATCTAGCCATGAAGTTTTAGATAAGTACTTTTTCAAACAAAAAACATCTTGTGCATGGTTTCGAAATGCTTCTATTCGCTCGAATATACAAACTTTCGTTTAGTAGATCGGATTTTTTCGACATGATGTGAACACACACACATGTTAAAGTTCACCAGTAAGGAGGTCAGCACAATAAAGGTGTGTTCAACATCTAAGATAATTTACTTTTTTGGCCTGTTTGCATTTAAAAATGTATTGCATGTATTTCATTAAAAAATATATATTTGTCTCAAAACGTTGTGTTAAAGATTAATAAGTCAATCTCTGGTCGACTATGTTAATATGTTGACCTTATCGATCGTGCGCGTGAGTGTTTGGAATAAGCGAAAAGTGAGATATAGTTCGTTGAAAGATAAAAATTCGATATTTTACTTGACATTTGGAACTCACCTTTGTATAACTTCTTAAATCATCTGCAATTTTGCATAAAACCTTTGTGCATAACTAAATACCTTTACTCTGCTTACAATTTAAATGTTTTAGAGCGAGATTATATGATTTTTTATGTGTTAAATTGTAATGTATTGATCAAATATGTAACAATTACACAAAAAAAGGCAAGAAAGATTATACATTGAAGACGACTTTCATAAAATCCAGCAAAGACAAATTAGCGCCCGAGCCGATTGTGACGAAGATATTTCGTACATATTTTCCTACAATAACCGAATCATTCGTCTTTTTAGTTAGTGTTCGTGTGTCGTATGAATAGATATCGTTGCAGAAATTTCAAATGAACCGTTAAACTAAATTTAGATTCACATCGTACATGCATGATTTACATGCTGGCGAATTCGACTGTACAAACATGTTCGATCGTACATCGAATCATGAATTTCACGGGCGTCTGTCTTTAACACAATTTTAATATGCGTAAATAAATAAATACAAAAAATAAAATGACACATAACTATAAAAACAGGACTGAATGCCCAAAAGTTAACCTTTATTTTTACAATTTCATCAATATCATAAACACCGCGGGCGCCAGTCTAAAGCACATGGCATAAATCAGCGTGAAGTTGTTTCCTGTGGCTGCAGGTTTTTACAAGACAATGGTTCTATTGTGCATTCGCATCACAGGTGGTTAGCGTGTGGCTATGCTATTAATTAGTGAAAACATCATTTTGAATAATAAATAATCATATTATAACGAAAAATGAACTTTTCTGAAAAAAAATATTTCACTATCAAATATATATATAACAAGGTATGCAACTCAAAATCAGCCCAAAACGGGGTGCATCGCTTTGAACAGCCATATCTTCATCAATTTTGCAGCGATTTTCACGATCTTGGTCTTATTCAACGCAGAAATGAACTTCCTTTCTGGAAATGTATATGTCTTGCAATATTTTTACAAATGCTGGGTCAACTTTTAAGAAATAACACGATACACAACACGCATGACCCAGTTGACAGTGATCATGTATTCTTTATGAATGAAATCTCCAGTTGTAAAGACACACCTCCGCATTGGACCAATGAAATCACTCGTATGTTTAAAATGTCAGTTAGTTGAAATGTATGTAAACAAAGGTTTCAAACGGCGCTGGACAGTTAGTCTTGATGCAGAATGTAACGACAAGAACGGTAATAATGTTTTTTCATACGTTTTATTGAATTATGGTATCGAACTACACGAACTTTATAGGGAAGTTGCCCTTTACTCCGTGAAGATTTCAGTCTTAAAGACAGCATGATCACTGTCAACTGGGTCATGCGTGTTGTGTATCGTGTTATTTCTTAAAAGTTGACCCAGCATTTGTAAAAATATTGCAAGACATATACATTTCCAGAAAGGAAATTCATTTTTGCGTTGAATAAGACCGAGATCGTGAAAATCGCTGCAAAATTGATGAAGATATGGCTGTTCAAAGCGATGCACCCCGTTTTGGGCTGATTTTGAGTTGCATACCTTGTTATATATATATTTGATAGTGAAATATTTTTTTTCAGAAAAGTTAATTTTTCGTTATAATATGATTATTTATCATTCAAAATGATGTTTTCACTAATTAATATCATAGCCACACGCTAACCACCTGTGATTCGCATTGGATAATCTTTAACTCATATCTGTATACACCCCTTAAGAAGTCATACGACCAACTTTCACAGTTGTAATCTACATGCATAGGTCATTTGGTTTATAGCGTTCTATTTTCATTTTATTTTCTCTCTGACAGGCGTTTCTTGTTTTGTTTTTTTGCAGTCACATGAACAACCAAGCAATATAATATGGAACTTTTACACCCATTATTGCTGCTTCTTTCTGTATTTGCGCGATGATGATCTGAATTATTAACTCTATGATGCTATATTATTAAATCTTTTTCTATAAAGAAGGAATGTAGTTGACACTTGTTCGTAGTTTCATTTCATCGTTCCTCAAAAAGTTGTAGCTCTGTTGCTCTGGTCTCTTTCCTACCATTGAGTAACTAAATGGTAATTAAATTAAATGCGTTTTTATTCCCTTTTATTATTGTTTAATTTGAGTTACAATGCTATGATTTTAAATTTTATTTACACTTAAATGTATCATGAATATTGCTGGGCCAAGTGTAAGGTTAAGCGCTCTAAAACCGGTTTAAACGCCCAATGCTTTGCATTGACCGTTCCAAGGCGGTGACCCCAGCTTTATTCATGTATGTATTATGTATTTTGTTTTGTATTGTGCTGTTTTGTGCTGTTTTATGCTGTTTGGGGCAATTGGTCACTTGCCTTGCCTTAAATAAAGGACCAACTAATTGTGTATAATTAGAATTCAATACTGCTCCAGCAGCTGGAGTTTCACTTCTTTATATTCATAATTAAATATCTGGCTAATTTCGCATTTTTCGACACATAGTTCTTCTTAACTTTTATTTTAATTTATATTGAAATATTTGTTTAATAAGTTTTTTTTACACATTTTATATCAAATAATAAATATTTGACAAAATCGTATAATCTCGCTTTAATCTGTGTGTTTTAAAATCGTCTTATTTTAGGTCATATTGACATATTAAAGAACGTTTTATTTAAAATATGGAATACACCATTGTGATCCACTGGGACATTAAAATCACGTGCAACACTAAGGCGGGTTTATACGGAAGCGTATATGGTGCACCCCAATAATATGGTCATGCCGGGTTAGTTTATATCGACTAACTGTGAAATAACATGGTATGTCGTCATAGTTTTGTAGGTTTTTCCCTCTTTGTTTTACTCGCCATAAAGACATTAAGTTAAAGACTCGACGTAAATGTTTCCGGCTTTTCCAGAAAAAATATTTGGTCGACATGATCTAAGTCGACATATCAACATAATTTTTGGCGTCATGCTCTTGTGAAAATGACTTTCCGTCATAGTTTTAGTCGACACGATGAGTTAGTATTTACGCCATGACACCTTTTTCATGTCATGCCGTCATAAAATATGGTACACCCCAATAATATGGTCATGCCGGATTAGTTTATATCGACTTACTGTAAGAAAGCTTACATGTCGTCATAGTTTTGTAGGTTTTTCCCGCTTAATTTTTCTCGCAATAACGACTTAAAGTTAAAGTATCGACGTAAATATTTCCGGCTTTTCCCGAAAAAATATTTGGTCGACATTATCTAAGTCGACTAATCAACATAATTATTGTCGTCATGCTCTTGTGAAAATGATTTGCCATCATAGTTTTAGTCGACACGATGAGTTATTTTTTTACGCCATGACACCTTTTTCATATCATGCCGTCATAAAATATTGACATCATCACAGTATCAGGATATACCATATACGCTTCCATATGTCACGTAATTACACATTGTTCGTTGATATCACACAGTAATAACCAAAGTTCATTTCTGTTTTTATCGAGATTTATTTCTGTTTAATAATTTCTAACACAACGCTTCCAATGTTCATGAAGTACAATTTTACATCGCGGTGGCCGACATGGCCACCACGTCAAGAAAGCGTGACTACTCTACTCGATTGTCAAACTTAGGACTCCTCTTCATACAACGCAGATGCCAATTTATACAATAATGGACACATAAATTGGGTGACGGCTGTCTGGATGATTGACTTTAACATGAGTTGAATTACCTGATACGGGATGGCTTTATGTGTGACTTACATATCTTGTGCATATATATGCCAATAATTAAGCGAGACCACGTTTGTTTAACTGCATATATGAAAGTTCACCTGTCATTTAACATGAAAATATACACAAATTAACAGTGCTGCATGTGCTTACCATAGACATAACTAATTAGTGAACCAAGCCATGGGCAATAACTTGGTGCATTTTTCTCGTCTAATTTGACGATGACATATGATGCCCATTTATGCATTTCTTCATGAAGACAGATATTATGTATTCAGTTACACCGAACAAGGAATATACATGAAATACACCAATTATGCGACACACCTCATTTTCATTAAAGAAAGATTTTATATTTTATGATTTAAAATCTTTAGAAAGATCAAATCCTGAATGACAAGTGTCTTACAATATCATGTATCAATGTTAAATGACGTTGATCGATTGTCCACGTAACACTACAGGCGTTGTTTGACTAGTGACCTCCTGTGCTGTCCATTCGAAGTAGGTATTGTCCGGGTTGAATATGTACCTGTTGCTGTCAAGTAGTTGTCTTGGTTTATTGTTTTCTGTCTATGTTGATTCATGGGTGATGTTATCTACCATTGTTGTCGTGAAGAAGCTCTATCTATCGCCAAGCTGTGTAGGCAAATCGCACGTGGTCGGTTGCACTCATCTGCGTATCAAGGTTCACATCGAGGCTGGATATGTCATCGTGGTTCCTGTTGTTTTTGTCGCTGAACCAGCCGTCATCACGTCGTTGTTTCTGTTGTTGAATCCATCGTGATGTTGTCTCTGGATATGGTGTTGATGCGTACCGCGTTGCTTATCAATTGTGACGTCTGTTAAAACCTTTGTGATCGCATTGTTGTTTCTGTTGTTGTTGATTGTACTTTTGTTCTTGGTTCCAGCGTCTTCATTTCTCTTGGGACATTAAGATCTTTTATTGGCCATAATGCTCACGAGGTATTAACTATAGCAGTGTTCTCCTTGATGTCTTAGGCCTCGGAAGTATCATTCCAAATGCGTTATCTACGCACGTCAAACAGTTGAACGGCTGCATCTACTCTATAGTGTTTAACGTCACAAGTATTGTGTCCAGTGTTGCGTCACTTGTTGTCCTTCGAAATCTTCTGGCGTTGGTCTTCTTTTAGCGATAGAACCAGGTATTCACTTTGAGAGTAAACGCCGTGATGTTCCATTCTAATTATGTTGTTTGTTTCTTCTATTCGTTGTGGAAGGCGTTGTCTCGCGAAGTCGCTCTTCTTCGGCGTTGTCTTCAAATCTCGATATTTTTTCTGCGTCGTGGTGATACAAGTATCAGTTGTTCAAAATCATGGCAAACATTTATAAATATCCCCTTAGTTATTGTTACATATCGCCATGACAACTTACTGTGATATCTTATTCAAAAAAATAAATTCTTTACAACGAAAAAATATTAGTCAATTCCTCAAAACATACTTCGGATAAGTACATGACAGTTTGACATCTGACAAGCCATTTACTTAATATGACTTGTGTACCGCCTTAGGCATAATATCATTACTATTTCGACTATTTGGTATTTTGTCATTTTACGCACGTGCAGCCAGTAAATTTTTGACAGGCGCGCGCCACTTTATTGCCCTAGAGTAATGGGTAATGATAGACGTACCTGTTCATCTCACGATTTCATAAACCTCATCTTTACTACTAAAGTTTTGCCGTTGGGCGTATATTTATTGACATGTTTGACCTGTGCACTTGTAAAAATGCGCAAATATGACAAGGCAGACTTTTATATATATGCATTCATAATATAAGAACACGTATCGGTATACTTCAAAATTCAGGTCTTTGCTCCTAATCGAACTACTCAAATAATTCTTATGCGACATCGCATCTTCTGTCCATAGCGTAATTTGCTTCGATGGCACAGGGATAAATTCTCTTACTCATGAGGACGCTAAGGTTATCAGAACCTCGGGCTCGGTATGTCCGAACGCTGATCAGTCAGCCGTGCTCATAAAATATAATTGTAACCCTTAAACAATTATATTAGAAATTTAATGCGTACATATCGTTATATTTTCACTGCGCTATACGCGTCAGATCGCATTAAATTCTTACTTAAAATTACTCAAGACCTTCACTATTACCGATATCCTACATATGTTTGCATCAACACAATAACGTATATACATATTTACATAATGTTTTTTTTGTGTGTCTGCCCTATTCATATTCGCAATCAACATTATTTTTCTTATTTCCTATTTTCTTTCTTTTACAATTCGGAAAACTATTTTTAAATTTCCCAATAATTTTATTTATTCGTCCTCTTGAATCTTCTTTATCATTCTAATAAACAAAACCCGCCTTATTTTCTTTATTGAAATAATAAACAAAACTGTCTTAAATAATCTAAATTCCTAAATTCTTAATTCTGCCAATGTAAAATACTAGGTTATTTCCTTGTACGTTTTAATTAAATGGAATTTTACAAAAAATACCAACAATTTAAAATGGATTTGTGCGCAAAAAAAAACGCACGTTCGTATACAATCTATATTATAATCATACACAATTTATATAAAATTCTATAAATATTCTCAATGATTTGTTCGCCTCTAATTTCATTATTTCTATAACTCAGAAAATTCTGTAAATTTAAATTACTTTCTTTTTCATTTATTTTATTCTCAATTTACCGATATTTTTAGAAAAAATACTGATTAATGAAAAACTGTATTGATGTTCACACTTACATGATTTCTCTGTACATGATTAATTAATTCTTTAACCCCTAACTACGTCAAATTCTTTAAAACGATTCTGAAAAAGTTCGTTGTCATGACGCTTTTGTTTTACGTTTTATTTCTTACTTTATAAAATTTGACACAAAACCCTGTTTGCCATAATTTATGAAAACACTAACCGTTTTTTCCATCTGCGTTTTTTTTTCTCCGTTGGCCCGTGAAAGAAGTGGCACTTCAGGTTGATCCTGGCACTGCGCATTATAAAATGTACTGTGTAGCGTAATTGCGTATTGTTCGTGGAGAACACACAGTAACAACCAAAGTTCCTTTCCGTTTTCATCGAGATTTATTTCTGTTGAATATTCTCTAACACAACGCTTGCTAATGTTCATGAAATACAATTTTACATCGCGGTGGCCGACATGGCCACCACGTCAAGAAAGCGTGACTACTCTACTCGATTGTCAAACTTAGGACTCCTCTTCATACAACGCAGATGCCAATTTATACAATAATGGACAAATAAATTGGGTGACGGCTGTCTGGATGATTGACTTTAACATGAGTTGAATTACCTGATACGGGATGGCTTTATGTGTGACTTACATATCTTGTGCATATATATGCCAATAATTAAGCGAGACCACGTTTGTTTAACTGCATATATGAAAGTTCACCTGTCATTTAACATGAAAATATACACAAATTAACAGTGCTGCATGTGCTTACCATAGACATAACTAATTAGTGAACCCAGCCATGGGCAATAACTTGGTGCATTTTTCTCGTCTAATTTGACGATGACATATGATGCCCCATTTATGCATTTCTTCATGAAGACAGATATTATGTATTCAGTTACACCGAACAAGTAATATACAAGAAATACACCAATTATGCCACACATAGATTACTATGGCTTAACATGAATTGTTGATAAATTGTGCAATTTAATTGAAACAACTGTGGAAAGAAGCATATAAGATTTTGGAAGAGAAAACACATTTGTTATCGAATCCTTTTTTCAGACAAAACAACGTTGGACAAATCAACAGAGGCTTAACTGAAAACATTCAGTATCACATAACGGCACTTGACATTCAAATTGAACATTGAACGTAATGTTCGTAAATTCGTTTTGATTCAGATTTTTATATGACTTTGACGTTGAATGGTTAAGTGCTTAAAAATAAAAGCGTGGACTACAAAGTGTAAAATAGAATGTCAGACAGTGTAGTAAGAACTAAATATTTATTTAAAAATCGTCAGGCTATCCAATATCGACAAATAGTGTAAGCGTTTCTTTAAAATCAGCGAGAGGTGTGATCCCGAACAGTTGTCCATGGCTTAAACCTTTACAAAACCTGACTCTAACATTCATTTAACATTTTCAGTTATGTGTTTATTGACTCTAAAAGTAAAACCCGTACGTGAAATGAATATGAGAAAAAATATATAAAATCTATGGAAGCGTTCCCAAGAGAATTCCGATTCGCTACACAGAAGCGTCATAACAACGCGACACACTAGTATACCAACTACAGGTTGTTCAGAAAGCCGTTTACTGAAGAGATTACCAGACAGCTTTCAATCGACATTATACACCGTCATGTTTCTCAATCTTTACAACAACTTAAAGTAGGTTAACAAAGTCTTTGCATTTGTAAATTCAGTTGAAAGCAACATCGACGAGAGCCTGTTACGTTTTTTGGTCGATTAAGTCGATAACGAAATCGCCGCCGTGCAAACAACATGTTAGATTAATAAAGACCATACACAACTTAATCCTAATCGATAAGTATGCAACACTATCAGACATGTCCCGGAGCGCTTAAGAATGATTCCATAAAAACTTTCTATTAGTTGCTTAATTTTGCGAGGTTCACCGAAGGCCTTCCAGAGACCATTACTCGGGAAGCAGATTATAATGCAAACTATAACCGTATGCATTCCAGATAAAATACTTATATCGTCTGCTTTATATCTTGTGAAGATCAAAAGATATGCAAACTGCAAAAGTTACGCACAAGTTTAAACAAAAACCTTGGTGTTGGCCAAAACCTAGTATGTGATAATGTTGTTACCAGTGTAGGCTCAGCTTATAATGCTCACTGCCCAATACAGTGTCCGGTGTATACGCGTTAATGTCAAATATAGTATCATTACCTGAACACAACGATGAGTTAGTTCTGGCTCACAACGGAAATAGTGTTGTGTAAATCTTAGAAAACTCTATCAAACTTTCACGTTTTGTAAGACAAAAACTGAGAAAAAATAGATATAGTTTAAAAAAATACATAAAATACAAATTTTTAGTGACCATTTTGTCTAAGAAAGTTTCACCGACCCTGGTTGGCTAGAGGTGTATTGTTTCAATTCTGCTTCAATGAAAATCAAACGATCGTAACAGTATAATGAGAAGTAACAAACACAACCAATTTTTTTATTTAGCTTTGAACTAAGCTTCCAAATTTATAAAGTTGTTCAGTCTCGTAAATAATTATTCTGTAATGATAACGTTTATTACCACCCAGTACATATATCTAAGAGAAGCATGTAATAGTTACATAGTTACATAGTCATGCAATAACCCTCTATGTTATAGACGTTATGTTTCCATTTGGAAGGTAAATGTTTGAAAGGCGAAGTGGTAACGCATCCGCTTACGGATGACGTCTTTTTTTGTCTTTTTTCTTACTATAAAATTAGTAAAGTATAATAAAAAAAGATTTGAAAACAAATGCTAAGATCTGTTAACAATTCCCTTAAAACGTGGATGCGAACGAGATTTTTTTAAATTATCGTAGTTCCACTTGTTTCATATATGCCATTCCAATGAATATGTTCTTAACATTTTTTGACATGTTTTTGCATACTCCGTTATGTGTTTTTTTTAACTTTTAAAAAGTGAATCGCGTCGTATTTGATTTTGAGATAACATACTTCTTCAATGTATTAATTAATGGGGTACGTTACTGTAAAAAGTTTAAACAGATAAATAACTGTCTTGTTTCTTGAAAAAGACTGTCGAGTTTTTTCAGGGCTGTAATATCGTAAAACTTTGTGATGGCAAAACCTTGCGATTTTAGGCGGCAAGAGAGGGGGTCACATTACGGTATTTTGATATAAATCTTCAAATTATTTGGCATATTATTTGAAATTATTTTAATAATTTGAATAAGGATTAAAAAGTGCTGAACGTTTGCTAAAATATAGCATGTATGTAATAGTTTGCGTATGTAACGAAGTCGATAAATATAACACCACCACCACCACCACAACAACGAATTGTTCCTTAATTTGTGATTTAATGAAAATGAAGCGATCGTAGCATTATAGTGAATAGAAACAAAACAAGAAAAACAAAGATATAACTTTGACTTTAGCTGCCGAATGAAAAGATCGTTTAGTCTCGTGAAAAGTAATGATAAAATGATAACGTTAATTAAAACAAGAGCATAAATAAACGTCAAACAAATCAGAAATAACATAAACATCCTGGCATTTACCTGCTCGCAAAATATCAAGCTCCCTTGATACATATTTCAGATTTTCTTATTGATATGGTTTCACTATTTTACTACTTCTTGTTTTATTTCTGTGTACTTATTCTAAAAAACTTTTCTTTTTGATAACCCTTTTAGAGTTTCATTCAGTCAACTTTCTTTAACATTTACTGCAACAGAAACTTCTCGGTATCTTGCCAATGGTCTTTCAGCGTCGGCGCTCTCGTTTACGTGAGTAGGCGAGTAGGTGAGTGTTAAATATTAATTAGACAAATTCAATATTCCACACACAATTGATCAGGATCGTCAAAGGCGGAAAGAAAACTTTTCCTCAAAATAATAATGCCTAAAAAAAGAAGTCCATTTTCATTGTGGTGTCAGATACTTCTATAAGTAAAATAAACATTTAATACTAAGAATTTTATTCTTAAATGGTTTCATTAACATTATTGATATGCGTGTAATGCAATATAATTATACCTTGTGTAAGCGTTTAAAGAAAACGTTATGTGTATAGTGTTAAAAACCTGACAACTTTGTTCAAAGGGGAACTGCTCGTTCAAATTGTAGTGGATTTTTTTTTTAAATTATGTCATATTGTTTACATTTAAATGAGTTAATAACATTTAATAAGCATATATGTCCACGAGGCTAGATGATAATTGAGTTTCTTTTAATTACATCATGTGTAAATAAACACGACACAAGTGTTTATAAATTGTATATAATAAATAAATTAAGTTTTGTAATATAAATATTTGCTTACCTAGTTACGAGTATAACTGTATAGATACCTAGAGTTCCAACCTTCGCGCTCAAACACTAATGAATCTATTAAAATGAAATATATTATATGAATTCGTTAGAATCCTTATGATAGTACGAAAAGATAGCAGCATTTATTTTAAAAAAAGACAGATATTTAAATCCAGTTACATCACCAGGAGTGAGGAGTTCAACTCTTTTAAACATCCGTTTGTATTTAATTAAAGTAAATAGAAAATGCTAATAAAATACAGAAAAAAACTACATCTTGTGACAGTAGTAACCAATATCCCCCGAAGCCGCATGTAGTAATATGTAGGAAGTTTTTACAATAATAAATTGTAACCTTGGGCGTGGAGTGTTTTGTCCCCAGGGGCACTTTAAAAAAGAAAGTGCGTTACATAACATATTTTAAACCGTTGGGCCTTGTGGTTTTAGATAAAAATATTGTTAAAAGTTATTTGGCTGTATAATTTTGTATGAATAATTTGACATCTTGTGTTGTCTGTTATGATCCCATGGTCAAGATTTTAAAAGAGTTCTAATATACAACGTTACATACAACTTATAACATCTCGGAATGTTGTAGTTCTAAGAGATGTATAATTTTCCTTTCAATACCTATTGTAACAATATATTCTACCGCTTTTTTTCAATTGAAATGGGGCAAAAGTTGTGTAATTTCAAAAGTAGGTCAAATAAAAATCGCAAATTTTCATCAGACAAAAATACAATAAGTTGAGTAATAATATACGTTGAAAAGTACACTTGTATAGGCGGAAGCCTGCTAAAAAGTTTGTGTCTACGGACGTCCTTGATGATTCCAGTATACCTCTTGCTACTTCCTACTAGGGAAGGGGGAGTTTAATAACATAACATCTAACATGAGCTAAATTAAAGCTAAAGCCACAGCATTCGCCTTAAAACAATAAATATTAAGAATTTAAACCGCTGTGATGACTAGCCCATTAAGGTCACAAAATACTAATTCTTGTGAAATTTCGTTGCAATTTGTGAGAGTTCGGCCGGACGACGCACATCGCGGTATCCCAAAAGTTTTTATGAGCACTATAAGTTCTTGTGTTTTAAAAGCAACAACATAGGAAAGAAACATTATTATTAATAATACTAGTAACCAACCGATAGCCGTTTATTAACGGCAAGAGACAAACTGCCTGCACATGTATCGTCTCCAAATGTAGACGAAAAATATATTCAATATTGGGTACAACACGTTTTCTTACGCCTTTAAACGTGCGAACACATTAAGTAATGGATTCTTGAAGAATGCTCACTATATAAAGCATTCTCTGATATAATGGAACAATCAGAAATCATCAGACTGCGGAGTTACCCGACAGCATCAAGGCGTTCTCGAGGGACAAGGAGGCTTTGTCTGCACGACAGGTCTAAACATTTTGACTTGTAGGTTTGGTAGGTAATATGGTGAATCTAGACTCTATTACCAACTTTATTTTGCTGTTTTGCTCTAGCCGTCTTATCAGCGGCTGTTCAACGCAAAAGGTCGGAATAGATACTTTTAAGAAATTTAATGTTACAGTAGCATATTACAATTTTCAATATTTTAATAAAAAAAAAAATACAAATTACTTCAATTGTGTTTGTGAGACGCTGTTTTTGTGGTTGATGTATTTTTTTTTATATCTGTCCCTTAAACGTAATAACACGACCGGATATTGTAATCGAACAAAGTGCCATTGACCAATGAATCATTGAACAAAGCGTATATGGGTATCGCTTTTCTGTTCAAGACAAGTATTTTACCATTAATATTTTTTTCTGCCAGTACAAATAGATTGTTGACCATATGACGTCGAAAAGATTACAACACTATTATACAATACACAAAGTTATATTGCTTGAAAAATAAGTATCGATCACAAACGAAGATGTTAAAGCAGACACGAATATATAGACGCTAAAGTTAACAAATGAACCCAAGTCTCTTGGTTCATTTGTATGACGTTCGGTCATTCGCTGTTCTTCAACATTGTTTGGGTCTCAGCTATAATGGACACGCGATTTCGCTATTTTGCAAAACCAGACTTGATAGTCTGAAGGTGTTAAGGATAACATATCATTTGTCTGCAAACGAAAATTGCATGTGATGTTCTTTGTTGATCATGCAGTTTTGTTGGACAACATGTATCACGGTCGGATTATCACACCATTATTTTGGAAGAGATTTAAATAAGCAACATGAAGATTGTCGGTCGATTTGTAATAATCTGATCATTAATAGTTCAACAAACTTTTTATTCATGAATTAATTGTTATAATTGCAAAAAAACTTATTTCATGAATTAATTGTTTCGATTTCCAAACAATCGATTTGTTGACACATTGAATAAATTATGTATTTTCAAAAGCAAATATATATTCATGCCATGTTAACGTTGGTGTTTGGTTGTTATGTATAAGGTCTTAACAACATCACTCGTGC
This sequence comes from Dreissena polymorpha, assembly GCF_020536995.1. NCBI lineage: Eukaryota > Metazoa > Mollusca > Bivalvia > Myida > Dreissenidae > Dreissena > Dreissena polymorpha. Next base: position 33,505,934 of record NC_068362.1, read on the forward strand.
ATACACTTAACAAGTAAATCATGGCTGCAGTGTGACAGCAAACAATTCAACACAAGTATCGTGGTATGTGTAGCTGACCATAACATGTTACGACATGAAACGTTAATGGCTGTCATTGTCGTTAGAAAAGTATTTCGTTGATTGAAGTTTGAACGAAAGGACAGTGCGTTAAAGAAAATTTTGCAACATGGTGAAACATTGTGAATTTACACAAAAAATAGCCAAGTCATTTACTGTTTAAACATAATTGTTTTTGATATAAAACAAATAATAACAAGGGCTGTTTGTAAAACATGCATGCCCCCCATATGGGCTCTCCGTTGTAGTGAGAGCCATTGTGTGAATATGTTTTTTGTCACTGTGACCTTGACCTTTGACCTGGTGATCTGAAAATCAATAGGGGTCATCTGCCAGTCATGATCAATGTACCTATGAAGTTTCATGCTCATAGCCATAAGCATTCTTGAGTTATCATCCGGACACCATTTTACTATTTCGGGTCACCGTGACCTTTGACCTTGTGACCTCAAAATCAATAGGGGTCATCTGCGAGTCATGATCAATCTACCTATCAAGTTTCATGATCTTTGGCATATGCGTTCTTGAGTTATCATCCGAAAACCATTTTACAATTTCGGGTCACTGTGACCTTGACCTTTGACCTAGTGACCTCAAAATCAATAGGGGTCATCTGCGAGTCATGATCAATCTACCAATGAAGTTTCATGATCCTAGGCGTATGCATTCTTGAGTTATCATCCGGAAACCATTTTACTATTTCGGGTCACCGTGACCTTGACCTTTGACCTAGTGACCTCAAAATCAATAGGGGTCATCTTCGAGTCATGATCAATCTACCCATGAAGTTTCATGATCCTAGGCGTATGTGTTCTGGAGTTATCATTCAAAAACCATTTTACTATTTCGGGTCACCGTGACCTTGACCTTTGACCTAGTGACCTCAAAATCAATAGGGGTCATCTGCGAGTCATGATCAATATACCTATGAAGTTTCATGATCCTAGGCCCAAGCGTTCTTGAGTTATCGTCTGACAACCACCTGGTGGACGGACAGACCGACAGACCGACCGACAGACCGACCGACCGACATGAGCAAAGCAATATACCCCCTCTTCTTCGAAGGGGGGCATAAAAATAAATAGGTTGAATACAGCTGTTAATGTTTATGTCAAGCATTCACCTATGACTTTTCTATGATGATCGTATTCAGCATGTGTTAACATGAACCTTAAGCAGGAATGATTGATTTCTCTCTGCCAGCACAGAAATTTGCTGATTATCAGTCATTTTTAATTCAGTTTCGTACGAATATCGAACAAAACTGTCACATTTTTAGTAAACGTCAAATTACCAAAATATGTACCACAAGTAGATGAAATACTTTATTAGGCTTAAAATAGCCTTTCGCATCAATCTGACACAAGCGTATGTGTTTATTAACTCAGTCATGTCAAATTGATTATAATTCAGGTTCTTAGTTTTTACATTTTAAGTTTTGCATCGTTATTCTGGAATGTAATATTAATTAATTTGAGGTTGTTCTTGTTTTGAAATTGACTTAGATAAATAGGGAAAACGGCTTAAATAGATGACACAACCGGATAAATGATTGATTGAAACATCCACGCAAAGATATTTCTGGTTTTGCGGATAGCACTATCATATTCCTGCCGCCGTAACACAACAATTGATGATGGGTGTTTAAAATATACATGTTATATAAGTTGATTATAAGTCTGTTTATGTTAACTGTACATTTTTACTGTAAACCATGAACAAAGTTTCGTTGTGTGAAAAAAGCAAGTATTTGCATAAACAGAGAAGAAATTACAAATAATCAACCTTTCAATATTTTGCTATGATTTTACTTGTGTTGTAAACGAAGTGTTTACCGTTAGCCCGCACGGGAAGGTAAGCAGTGCAAAGAGTTTGACATATAAGTGAAACTAGACGAGACTTGTTAGTGCTGACTCTGTATATTTAAGAATGTTAGCGTTGATAGATTGAGATTGTGAAACATCTGAACTTGTCAGCAGATATCAGACAGTTACATGCAAGGGCAGTCTACACTTTGTTTCCCATAGGTACACACGAGGGCAACATACACTTTGCTGTATTGCTTAGTACTTTCGGATGCAATACCTTTTAGTTTGTCTGGATTCAACATTTTGTAGCATGAAACATCATGATGTACATGCAAACATTCAGGACACTAACAACACACAAAAACTTAATACAGCCAGTCAAAATGATTTTATTAATTAATGTGTCGCTTTATAACATGATCATTATGATTTTGCTTGTTTCGGAATCAATATAGATAAAAAGAAAAAAAAGAATAACCTGCCATGATCATATTTTGAAGGAACGGAGACTTCGCTAAATGACATACTTTTTATTCCTTGTTCTTTCGTCAACCACTCTATCTGTATATCGTTTATGATGAACAATTTCTTTTTAATTCATAAGAATGCTCTTAAAAAAACAGACAACAAAACCATTGACTATGTACATAGTACATACAAACACGTGCTTTTAAAATAAAGCATCGGTTTTTACATTTTGCAAAATTGTGTAAAGCAAGATGTGTTTGTGAAACACAATGTCCCCCTATATGACGTTTGACCTTGAAGGATGACCTTGACCTTATGAAGGATGACCTTGACCTTTCACCACTGAAAATGTGCAGCTCCATGAGATACACATGCATGCCGAATATCAAGTTGCTATCTTCAATATTGCAATAGTATTCATAAAATAAGTAATTTGGGCCACATATATTTGACCTCTGACCTTGAAGGATGACCTTGACCTTGACCTTTCACCACGCAACATGTGCAGCTCCATGAGATGCACATGCATGCCAAATATCAAGTTGCTATCTTCAATATTGCAAAAGTATTTATAAAATAAGCGATTTGGGCCACATATATTTGACCTCTCACCTTGAAGGATGACCTTGACCTTGACCTTTCACCACTCAAAATGTGCAGATCCATGAGATACACATGCATGCCAAATATCAAGTTGCTATCTTCAATATTGCAAAAGTATTCATAAAATGAGCGATTTTGGCCACATATATTTGACCTCTGACCTTGAAGGATGACCTTGACCTTGAACTTTCACCACTCATAATGTGCAGCTTCATGAGATACACATGCATGCCAAATATGAAGTTGCTATCTTCAATATAGCAAAAGTTATTGCAAAATGTTAAAGTTGGCGCAAACAGACCAACAGACCAACAGACAGACCAACAGACCAACAGACAGACAGACAGGGCAAAAACAATATGTCCCCCACTACTATAGTGGGGGACATAACAAAATATTGCAAAAGCTAAATTGAAAATTTCAACCGCTCTTGAGTCGTCTGTTTTGTGTTTTGCTCATGCAGGGTGTGTTAGAATTGGCCCATAATTAAAGCATGACTTACAGTGTAACTGAAATACGCTCGAGTGGAACCCACACTTTCCCGAATAATAGATTATGGATAGTTTGCACAATATGTAGCACACAGAAAAGCAAACGTTTTGTAAATAAGGCAAGACAATCCATCCATTTATTAAGATTGTAAAACCAAGAAATCAGTAACACCGTTTTCTAGGTAAATGTCTTGCGTTCCAATGGAAACCTGACTATACGTGTGTGTCACAGACTTCATGGTTTTCATAATGAATGCACACCACTCATATATGATAAATGTATTTTAAAGATTATAGACGAGACATTAACCGTGATTGCAACTTACCGAGAATATTGTTTTTACATAAGATAAGATACATCCACATAGTTTAGATGCAATATATAAGTGTGATCAACACACTATATATAAAAACGTGTATAAGTTGCGGAGACAATTGTAAATCCACCCAATTTGGATTAATTTAACCTTTGAATAATGATATAAACTTGTTTCCATTTTGAAAACCGCATTAATTGCACCGTTCTTAATGATATCCAGGAGGATTTTTTTTGTAGGAGATATTAACGATACATTACAGAATAAGTGCATTTGTTTCACTGTTTGAAACGTTTCTGTCCAAGCAATGAAACTTGAAAACTTGAAACTTGCTAATTTGATGAAACGCCTATTTATATAATTATATTCAATGGCGTTGTACAAAACATATATATGTACATAAAATTGATAAAAAATAAGAGGTATTGATAATATTATGCAGCATTAATTAAAGGATTAATGATCTAAATATGTGTGAGATAAACAATAATGCTGTAAGAAACTTAAGCAATAAAACAATACCGGCTACACTATTAAAACACAGTAAAAGTAAAATATTATGTAATAAATTGATATAACTAGGGTAAGACAATAATTATAATGATATTATGAGCAAATATTTGGCAACATAAAGACACTGTTTTTCAACAGTGTCTAACTAAAAGGATACGTAAAAGGATATTTCTGCAGTCTGGCTGTCGGATCCCACAGCTTTTAGTCACCTGTCACCCTTAAGGACACTTCTTTTCGGTTTTAACCTTATTTGAACTATCGTGACTACAAGTCACAAATAGACTGACCAAGTGTGACTACAAGACACAACTTAAAGGTTAAAATTACAGTGTGACTATAAGACACAACTAAAGGGCCTAAGCGTGACTAAAAGACAACTGGTTGATGTAACTCAATCATTGAGCAAAGAAGCCCTAATGATTCTTGGTTACCAGTCTCGATTTTTTTAAAATCACAGGTATTCAAATTAAAATAGGTTGTAAAAGTCTCTGAAGAGAAATGTTTTCAAATTCCTTTTGAAAATGTCTATTGAGGCGGAAGTCCTGATGCTTGATGGAGGGTCATTCCACAGTTTCGGACCAACAACTCCGAAACTCCTGTCCAAGAATGTTTTTCTCTTTGTGCGTTTCACAACAATATGAACTCTCAATAAACTCTATTAATTTTTTATTGAGTTTATTGGAAAGTTTGTTTTGTCTTTTTGTTGTGTGTGTGGGGTGGTGGAATTAGGGTAAGATTTTGGGGAAAAAAATGTTACTTTTGCCGATTGGAAACAGCACCTAAGAGGCTAAAATTTGGGGCACAATAAATCACTGCCAATAGAAGCTAAAACCCAAATCATCTGGGAATACTCCCACAATACTTGCTTAAAGCAATAATCATATAATTGGGTGCTTTAAGCAAAGATCATCTGAAAATACAAGTGCAATAGGTGCTAAAACCCAAGATCATTTGAAAACACAAGTGCAATAGGTGCTTAAACCCTAAGTCATCTGAGATTACAAGCGCAATAGGTGCTTAAACCCAAGATCATCTGAAAATACACCCACTATTGGTGCTTTAACCCAAGGTAATCTGAAAATACATTTGCGATAGGTACTTAAACCAAAGATCATCTGAAAATACAAGCACAATAGGTGCTGAAACCCAAGATCATCTGAAAATACACACATAATGGATGCTCAAACCCAAGATCATCAGAAAATACAAGTGCAATAGGTGCTTAAACCCAAGATAATCTGAAACAGTAGATGTGTTTGTCAGAAACACAATGCCCCTACTGCGCCGCTTTGAAACCATATATTTGACCTTTGACCTTGAAGGATGACCTTGACGTTTCACCGCTTAAAATATGGAGCTTCATGAGATACACATGCATGCCAAATATCAAGTTGCTATCTTTAATATTGCATAAGTTATGGCGAATGTTAAACTTGTCGGACAGACACGCAGACTGATGGACAGTTCAACTGCTATATGCCACCCTTTTTTGTACATAAAAAAGTGAAATAGGTGCTTAAACCCAAGATAATCTGAAAATACAAGCGCAATAGGTGCTTAAACCCAAGGTCATCTGAAAATTAGCGCAATAGGTGTCTAAACCCCAAATCATCTGAATATACACCAACAATAGGTGCTTTGACCCAAAGTCATCTGAAAATGACAACAGGGAAAATAATTGTTAATCCATTATAACACTTGGTAAATACAAAATAGACTCCTCAGATCTTATTGGGATGTGAAAATCCTATCCCTAAATTGTAACATAAGTAAAATTATGTAACCATATCTCTGAAATGGCTGTTTGGTAGTTGTTGTTTTTTACAAAGACCACTAACTGTCGTTTGATGAGAAATGATTAATTCGTAACTCGTCACAATAATAAAATTTCAATATTTCTGAAATGACTCTGTTTGTAATTAGTTTTATTTACAAGGATCACTTTCTGGTGTATCATGTGATGTATTGATTAATGCCTTACTTGTTGTCAAATGGGAAAATTACTGTTATCATAATTAGCTCTACAACAGCTCTGTTTTGAAGTGATTTTTACAAAGACCTGATACTGATGTCTCATGTGTACTAACTCATCCACTTTACTGACCTCTGAGCGCCCTGTCGATGATCTTGATTGCAATCTGCATGAGCGGTCAACATCTCTCACATATATCAGCACCCCTGTAAGCATACAGAACACATCGCTCACAGATATCTATGGTGTACGAACTGGTCCAAAACTATTCTAAACCGTCCCGGACGGTTTATAAACCGTCCGGGACGGTTTGGGAAAGTTTTGGACCATTTGTGCGCATAAACCGTCCGATACGGTATTATTGCTGGAATAGGGTTACAATTATGCTTTGCTTTGGAAGTTTTACGAGCGTGATGCAATATCGTTGTCATCTGGAGCGACGCTATTTTTCTCCGACAATAAATGAATTTCAAAATATTCAATCAATCATTGCTGCCAAACACGTCAGAGTTAAAAATAAATATTTTAAGTACTCAAAATTAATGTATTTGCCTACAAAGTATTTCTGACAAAGGTTACAAATGTAATCTTTAACAGTGCATTTTTTAATACAATTTTAGAAGGAAGCAGCTTTTAAACTGAACAGGTTTAATAGACTGAATAATACTTGTTTAAGTAAGCAATTGACAAAAATACCACAAGCAAAGCCGGAGATTGAAAATGTTCTGAATTAGTTAAAGAAATACTTTTTTTTATTGACTCCTCTTCAAAACCTATGCCGTACTATAATTTACGCCAGGAAACCGTCCCAGATGGTTTCCTAAACTGAATCAGACGGTTTGTTATCCACAAATAAATTGCCCGATACGGTTTACAGACGCATGAGCGGTTCAAAATTATGAAACAGTCCGATACAGTTTAGTAAACCGTCCCGGACGGTTTAGAATAGATTTGGACCAGTTTGTACACCATAGATATCAGCACCCCTGCAAGCATACAGAACACATCTCTCACATATTTCAGCAACCCTGCAAGCATACAGAACACATCTCTCACATATATCAGCACCCCTGCAAGCATACAGAACACCCCTCTCACATATATCAGCACCCCTGCAAGCATACAGAACACATCTCTCACATATATCAGCACCCCTGCAAGCATACAGAACTCATCTCTCACATATATCAGCACCCCTGCAAGCATACAGAACACATCTCTCACATATATCAGCACCCCTGTAACCATACAGAACACATCTCTCACATATATCAGCACCCCTGCAAGCATACAGAACACCCCTTGTTATAGAGAAGCATGGCAAGTTACATGATGAAATACAGACAGAAGTTTTAAAAATTATCTCTTTTTTACCTTGTGAATTCCATACATGCTGAAAACTAATTTTTTGTTGCAAGCAAAGTTCAATCTCTAAAAGCTGGCTTGTTTTGTCTTGTATTTTATAATGGTATGATACAAAATGGCTCCTATTTACAACAAATGCTAGTGTTTTTTTTTAAATGGCAAAAAAGTGTCAAGAAAGACACACATTTTCATGTGAGAACCCTTAAATGTCTGATAAGCCACACATTTTCATGTGAAAACTCTTAAAATGTCTGATAAGCCACACATTTTAAAGTGAGAACCCTGGAATGTCTGAAAAGCCACGCATTGTCAAGTGAGAACCCTGGAATGTCTGAAAAGCCACACATTTTGAAGAGAGAACCCTGAAATGTCTGATAAGCAACACATTTTGAAGTGAGAACCCTGAAATGTCTGATAAGACATTTTTAAGATTAATCATAATGAGAGCCATGAACAATTCAATCAAGCTCTGTCATTGTAAGAGCTGAATACCTCCGCAGTTTATATAAAAATTATTTCAATACATTTTATACTGAAAGAGTTTTGCTCCAAACAAGAAAATCTGCAAAGCAATAACTCTGTAAATGTATAACCCAATGAAAGAGTTACAATTCTTGTACTCAGAAATTTTACCTAATGCCCTCTGTCATTATTTGATGTTTGATTTAAATCTATTTTTTACTTCCTAAATTATGCACTACCAAGAAACGAACTATAAACAAGAGGGCCATGTGCTCTAAAGTGCTCACCTGAGAAACAAAGGAACTAAGCTATTCTGACTTGAAATGAGACTTCTAGATATAAACAAGCTTTTTCTTTCATTTGACCTTGTGACCCACTTTTTTATATTTTAAATGGCCCAGTCTAAACATTAGCTAAGATTTCATTTCGACAAATATTATCTCCAAATTTCATGAAGATCGGACTACAAATCTGACTTCTAGAATGTTAACAAGGTTTAACTTTAGCCATATAAGGAAAACTGCCCCGTCCCTGGCGGCCATGTTTTTCAACAGATCGAAAGCACATTTTTTAACTCAGCCCAGATATCAAAATAACAATTGTTCCAACCAAGTTTCATGGTGACCGGACTAAAAGTGTTACTTCTAGAGTGTTAAAAAGCTTTTACGTTAGCTATAAAGGAAAACTGCCCTGCCAACTGGTGGCCATGTTTTTCAACGAACTGGTCCCATTTTCAAACTTAGCCAATATATAAGAACGAATGTATTATCCAAGTTTCATGATGAGCAGAAAACAAATGTGACTTCTAGAGTGTAAACAAAGTTTACTACAGACACATAAGGAAAACTTCCCTGCCCGCTGGCTGCCATGTTTTTCAAAAGACTGGAACTTTGAACTCAGCTCAGATATAATTAGAACAAATGTTCTGACCAAGTTTCATGAAGATTGGACTTAAACTATGATGTCAAGAGTGTTAACCAGGGTTGGCATATTGACCAGTCAATTGAGTATTGACCGGGCCGGCGGTCAATACCCGGTTAAAACCGGTCAATACTGGTCGATTGAAAATTGTAGCATTTAAACATCGCAAAGGAAGACTTTAAGCTATTCTATACTAAATCAATAATTATTATGTAATTGATAAACTTTTTTTGAGTTATTTATTGTAAAAAAATATCTTAAAAGCTGTAAAAAATTACTGATCCATTATTTATGGAAACGGCCTCAAATACATAAGGACTAAGGCAATATCTTTATCTCAGTGTATCACATCTGTAACTAAAGTATTATTACTATTGTAGTTACCAAAGTATTTTGCTGATCTATTGATATATCTATTTGATAAACAGATGGACAAACATAACTCTTGTGTTTTCTAGGGTCATTAATCTGGCCCCTAAGCCTTAATTGGTAATAAAATGCATGCTGTGTTATGTCTCTGATATTGACAATGAAGCAAATCTGCCCTTAGGTTCAATCGACCAGAAAAATCCAATTGACCAACGGCAACTTTGACTAATTTGCAAAATTGTGAGAGATTGGCCTACAAATTGCATGAACAGGTATAAAATAGTGGGTATTAATAGCTTAAGACATTTTTGGCAGTCCTTCCCAAAATTATAATTTATTGCCGGCCACGAGGTCCTATAATCATGCAGCCATTTCCGGCCCAGATTGATTATTTTAGGCCCAAAAAGTAAAAAATGACGACGAAAGACAAAGATGACATTTTTAACAATATTTTAATATTATCAGATTAATATACAAATCATGCATTTAATCATTCAGAATTGCCAAGATTTCTTTAGCATTTGTCTCTTCATCCTGGATATCTGAATCCTCTACTGAAGACACATCCTCTGACTAATCTTCTTTCGTTGGATACCCATCAGGCATAGCCTTGGGTGGGCGCTAATAATTAAGTCGACGAAGACCATCTCCCTGTATCATGAGCATACAATACTTAATCTTTTTGCTAAGCTGTTGTAGGCTAGCATACCTTATAATATTATACTAGTCTTAAAGTCAATCCCAATGCTTTTGAGTGAATTATTTGGATGATTTTTTAATTATGGTAGACAACTTTGTTGGTCCTGTATGTAGGTGTGAGTTTGTTACGTAAAAACCTCATCAAATATTTTACATAAAACCATCGAATTTTAACAGCCATTTGTCTACAGCTGCTGAAGGTTCATAAGCTGTAACATCTGCAGTGCTGAGTTTGATCATCATGAGAGTTTGGTATTGCTCCTTCACCAAATTTTAATTGAAACGTTTTAAGATAATAAAAAATAAAATGAAAACAAAATCACCAGTTATATATCTGGATACTCTGTTTTCCTATGTGTAGATATTGTCAGATCGCTTTGAACTCCTGTGTAGGTGTTGACAGATCGCGGGAAGATCACAATGACCTGTGTTAATGCCCTGCTTGCTTACGAATTAATCGGATATAACGGCAACCAAAAGTATATGGTATCGATTCTCTCCCTTTGCGAATCTACTCATATAGTTATGACGTAGTGTGTAATTCGCATTGACGACGCAGCAAAAATCTTCGGATACCGTATATGCACGTACGTCATTCAAGAAATGCAACCAATGAAAAAATGTTTTACATGATTGGAGAATTCATAAATAACTCGGTAAATTCCCACTTTTGCCTTGAAACTTTTCTGGAAAGAGCTTATGGAATTCCATATTTCGCCATAATTTTATTACCGGACACGAGGTCCGGCAATATTAGAATGATTTCCGGATTTTCCAAATTATTATCGGAAAAATCCGAGGACCGACGGTATTTCTGAAAGACTGCAATAACAACATGTCTGTTTAATTTGTATTATCAATATTGTTTAATTAAGTATGGAATATTAATCAAAATTGGGGGTAAAGTTCAATCGACCAGTATTGACCAGTAATGACCACTTCAGGAGTATTGACCGGGGCGGTTTTAACCGGTAAAAACCATCGGTTAAAACCGGGGGCGGTCGATTGGTGCCAACCCTGGTGTTAACAAGGTAAAAACAAGAGATTTGTTTGTCAGAAACACAATGCCCCCTATTGCGCCGCTTTGAAATAAAATTTCAATATATCATTTTGCAGGTTTAGTCATTATCTCCCTTTTAAAGCTTATTACTTCCCTTGGATTGTATTTCTTGAATTTTGAACTTGAAGGATGACCTTGATCTTGACCTTTCACCACTCAAAATGTGCAGTTCCATGAGATACACATGCATGCCAAATATCAAGTTCCTATCTTCAATATTGCAACAGTTATGGCCAATGTTAAAGTTTTCGGACCGACTGATGAACGCACGGACGGACAGACAGTTCAAATGCTATATGCCACCCTTAAAATTGATTAAACAGTTGTCAGAGCTCCAGATAAGGTTTTGTGAAATTCTTAACGTTACTACCAGATTTTCAAAAATAATTCATAACTCTTAAATTTTATTCTTAACGTTACTACTAAGTTTTGGAAAATAATTCTTAACTTTTCTAAATGACCTAAAAAATAAATAAATGAAATTATTCTCGGTTTGATAAATACGGTATAGTATGGTTTATTACGTGTTATTTAAAAGAGAGATTATGGTAATGATTTAGCGCGAATAATGCACGGGTTTTGTGTGCATGTTTTAGCGCGAAAGCGCACGAGTTTTTCGTTTTGGGGTATATATGATTTGCACATCTATTGAGTCGCCATTCGAGGGTGTATTTGACAGGCAAACGTTATGGAACAAGAAAACGAAAGGGTGATAACCCCGCCCGCCCGCCCTTAATGAGCAAATGTATAGTTAAATTATTGGTTACATTGCTTTTATGTTTATAATTTTGCAATTATAAAGTCTATATTTAGTATATTTTCAGTTCGGTTTTTAGTCCATGTGAGATGGGATCTTAACACAAACCGATTCCTTTACTGGGAAAGACGATGGGTGTATTTTCATTTAAGTCTGAAGCAGCTAAGTTTTCTTGATTATTTTGACTCATTTTTTACTTAATATTGTGTTTGAATGAGGTTTTTTAAGTTATGGGTGTCATGTTTTTCGAGACTCTCACTTCCTGGAGATAGTACCTCCAGCATATTTATTGAAATATTGGTATGTTTAAATTTCAGTGTTATTATTTTTTGTTGTCTTTCGTAATGAACGTTTAATTTTAAAGACATTCTTATTGTACGATTACTTAATATTTTCATTTTGGTGTGACTGGTTAGATGTTGAAGTCAGTTTAATATAGCTGTTCGTCATATGCATTTATATATTTCTCGGAATACTTATGATTTATCAACATTCTTTTTAGGTGCTTTATGGATTTTATGGTTTGAGTGATTTGTTTGTTTTTATGTTGATGTCCGGGGTGTGTGCGGGATGCTTTTGATGTTTGTTTGTTATGTTAATTTGCGCAATGAAATTGATAATGTTTTAATTTCATTTTTTACTAAATAATACTTAATGTTTACAGTATAATAATAGCTGCTTATTTGTAGATTTCTCTAAAATTAGAGGTTTCGGGAGGTGATGAAGGCACCTAGACACCGGTCTCGAGCCATGGGTCCTCATACGTCCCCCTGCCATTAAAAGAAAAAAATAAGAAAACAAAAAATGGCAGTAGAGTTGCGTATCCCGCTCGCGGTTTTACCTGAATCGTTTATTACTACTGATTATTGTATGGGCTGTACGTGAAGTCATGTACACTTCTCTTGATTGGTGGTGATGGATGAATCTTGCAGATATTAGCAGCTTCTTTGAACAAATTAATGTTTCACAATTGTTAATTTATAATATTTAAGCAAGTTAGCGTGATTGATGGGCATTGGGGGCGTCCTATGTGCACTTTGGGCATCGGCCGGGATCAGTTTATTCAAACAGTAACTCTTTATTTGAGATATATACATGACGTCTAATTGTTATGAATAAATTTGCATTTTTTCACATGACACACATGTGCATGTGAAGAATTCATAATTACATGCCCTACAGCATTTAAATAGTATCGTTTCAGTTCTTTATACACCTGAACAAAGATGTTACGCCGTTTACGCTGAAAAGATCTTTAATACGCAAAAAAAACTCAATAAAAATTGGTACGAACCGATGTAAAAATAATATTCGTAACTTGATTTTGTAATTCTTAATGGTACGACAAAATTTTAAAATAAATACGTAACGAACTTGAAAATAATTCGTAATTACGAAAATACGACCCTTATCTGCAGCTCTGGTTGTGCTATTTGAACTCGGCATTTTTTCACAATGTACCAAAATTTATGCCAATACCTTAAATACAAACGGAGTTATTCACTGCACAACCCACAAGTAAAGGAGAATAACACTGTTAATCCTAAGAGAGTTAAGGTTTTTGTACTCGGCACTTCCCTGTAATGCGCTCAATGATTACATTTGTATATGCAGTTCATAAAAATCCCTTCACTACTTCCCGAGTAATGCTGTTCACAAGAAGCCGGACAGAATGACGGATGGAACGATGGACACGGACGTTTCGATTACTATATGCCCCCTTCTTCTTTAAAAGTGTCTCACTTTGTGCACAGGGGATTAAATGAATGTGCGTGACGTGTCTTCCCAAATTAGCCTGTGCAGCCTGCACAGGCTAAACATGGACAAAAACTGCATTGGATCTTCGTCATGATTATTCATCCTTTAAACAAAAGTAAAATAAAGCAGAAAGTGTTGTCCTTGATTAGCTTCTTTGAACTGCACAGGCTTATCCAGGAAGACACTTTACGCACATGCATTAAGCCCAAATTTACCCAAAACAAGGCTCAAATATGAAAACACGTACGTGCAACAGGACCTCACATCATCATAGTCCGTCATATCAATATCAAAGACGAGTTCTTTCTCCTGTGCCTGGAAGGCCGCAGCCTACACAGTCTTGTGTTCCTTTGGCTGGGGAAAGACAACACAGTGTTTATTTTCTTTCTAATACAGGACCGGTATAGTAGTGACCCATTCCCGGTGGAAAAAAGTATACATATTTGTTTATAGGTTTTTTTTTAAATCAGTCAACATTATGTTCATCTCTCATCCCGCTGTATTAGTTAAAACTTTGTAAATATAATATTTAAATCAAGTTTTACTCTCAATGTTAAACTTTTTGTTAGAAAAAAACAACGACAATATTTCCCACATTTAGTCAAAACAACAACATCTTTCCCAATTTCAAAGGCACCCTTCCCAATCAAATTGCTTTAAATTGGAGAAAATAGTTTTTTTTTATAAAGTATATTTGAATAAATATAAATCAAATTTGTCAGGTAAAATTTTTTATACACAGTAACTATTCAGTAGAATGGTTATTTATTACAGCTTTAAAGAGTATTAATTATTTACACCTCTTATTTTAAAACATCAATGGGGGATTGTGGGACTGGATTTGGGTAAAAAGGATGCATGTGTAATTAAAAAGATGAGAAAATAACAGCTATAAGGCCTGACACTTCACCCAAATGAAGGGAAAAGTTGGCAACATTTTCTTTTGAACAAACAAGAGGGCCTGAAAGGCCCAAAGTCGCTCACCTGAGACTCAAAGGAACTGACCTGTTCTGTGCAGCCCAAGTTGTCATTAGAACAAATGTTCTTACCAACTTTCATGACTAGTGAACACCCTGGCAGCCACGTTTTTCAACAGACCAGAACCATTTTCATACACATCCAAGATATCATTTAAACAAATATTCTGACAAAGTTTCATGAAGATTCATGAAGCCATATAAGGAAAAATGCCCCACCCCCTGGTGGAAATGTTTTTCAAGCAACTGGAACCATTTTCGAACTTGTCCAAGATATCATTGGGACAAATCTTCTGACCAAGTTTCATGATGATTGGAAAATAAATGTGGCCTCTAGAGTGTTAACAAGGTTTTACTATAGCCATATAAGGAAAACTGCCCCGCCCCCTGGTGGCCATGATTTCAACCAACTGGCATCATTTTCAAACTTGTCCAACATATTATTGGGATGAATCTTCTAACCAAGTTTCATGAAGATTGGACAATAAATGTGGCCTCTAGAGTGTTAACAATGTTTATTGATAGCATATAAGGAAAAATGCCCTGCCCCTTGGCAGCCAGGTTTGTCAAGCAAACGTAACTATTTTCGAACTCATCCAAGATATCATTGAGGCCAATCTTCTGACCAAATGTCATGAAGATTGGACAATAAATGTGGCCTCTAGAGCGTTAACAATGTTTTACCATAGCCATATAAGGAAAAATGCCCCGCCCCCTGGCGGCCATGTCTTTCAACCAACTGGCATCATTTTCAAACTCATCCAAGATATTGTTAGGATGAATCTTCTTAACAAGTTTCATGAAGATTGGACAATAAATGTGGCCTCTAGAGTGTAAACAAGGTTTTACTATAGCCATATAAGGAAAAATGCCACGCCCCTTGGCAGCCATGTTTTTCAAGCAAAGGTAACCATTTTCCAACTCATCCGAGATATCATTGGAACCAATCTTCTGACCAAATTTAATGAAGACTGGAAAATAAATGTGGCCTCTAGAGTGTTAACAAGGCAAATGTTGACGCCGCAGGATAGTGCTGCAACAATACGCCAAAAACCGTATTGCAAAATATTGTCAGTTCTAAAACCTGTATTGCAATATATTGCAATATATTGCTAACTTGTACCAGAATTATAAATCGCCAGCTAATCATCAAAACCAACTTAATTACATGAACATATACTTTGTATTATATGTTTAGGTTCTAGTTACATCCTATTGGCAATTCTAGCCTTTTTTACAAAATGCTTAATAATCACAATTAACTCCTTTTTTGGCTTGACACTTTTTCCCTTGGAATTATCTATAAAGTAAAACTAGGCTTTCGTTTCATCTGCCATTTTGAGAACTATTATAAAAGCCGACAAGAAGAAAAATAACCCGAAAGAGAATTGTGGATGTTTAAAAGCCGGTAGTGTAACTTATCAGAATGCTGATGGTAATTTTTTTTTTGGACCATTATTACTTCTGTTTATAATAACATCAATTTACATTTTTATTATGTAATTAATTGTTGTTTTTTTTCGTATTTCCATAAGCTTCATCTTAAATTAAACAGTGTGACACGCAAAAGCAGATCTTGCAAACTCCCATGTAACAACGCTACTCCATATAATAGACTATTTAGAATGCTATTTTTACGTAACCATTTTTTACTAAACAGTAAACACTGATTTGTTTTGTTTACCTTGATATAATTATTTTGGATGGCTTTTCTGGACGAAATGTGGATGAATTTTTGTAGAATTTTAGTACCGGTATGATGAAAATCGTAACGCAATACAATATGCGGATTGCGTATTGCGATATATACCGGTATTTTCGGTATATTGTTGCAGCACTACCGCAGGACAGACAAAAGGTGATCACAAAAGCTCACCATGAGCACATTGTGCTCAGGTGAGCTAAAAATGTATAATAAATATTACAGATTTTGTAAACATATTAATGTGAAACAGTGTGCTTTTTTCATTCAAAATTGGGTCCAGTAATCGGACGAATTCCCAATTGAAAAAATTATATATTTTTCCCAAATGGGAGCTAAAGATTCCCAATAGGTTTAAAAAAAAATTTTTTTTTTAGATCTCAATATTTTGTTCATCTCCCATCCATATAAATTCTACCCAAGTAAATGTAATACTGCAAACACTTGTATTCTCAATTTGATTCATTTTTTAGCAAAATAACAACACTAATTTCATAATTTTAGTCAAAACACATTCTCGATAACCAATATCATTTGTTTGACACCGGTTTTCGTGGATTTTTGGGTACTCTAAATCACAAAAGCAAATCTCCAACAAATGTTATAGTCCAGAGTCTTATCTTAGTCATTTGTTAAAATTCCATGAATTTAAGATTTATAACAAGAGCATAGCATAGCTGGTGCCAACGCTCGGCTGTGGGTGCAGTTATGAATAAATGAAAGCTTGTCCTTGACCTTTGACCTAGTGACCCAAAAATGGGTGTGGCATGTAGAACTTATCATGGTGCAGCTACATATGAAGTTTCAAAGTTGTAGGTGGAAGCACTTTGATTTTAGAGGCAATGTCAAGGTTTAACAAGAAATGTGTTTGTCAGAAACACTATGTCCCCTTCTGCGCCGCTTTGAAGTAAAAACATTTTTTTTTATCTTTGAGGATGACCTTGACCTTTCACCACTCAAAATGTGCAGCTCCATGTAATACACATGCATGCCAAATATCAAGTTGCTATCTTCAATATGGCAAAAGTGTACATTAAATGAGCGATTTTGACCCATATATTTGACCTTTGACCTTGAAGGATGACCTTGACCTTGAACTTTCACCACTCAAAATGTGCAGCTCCATGAGATACACATGCATGCCAAATATAAAGTTGCTATCTTCAATATTGCAAAAATTATGGCAAATGTTAAAGTTGGAGCAAACAAACAAACACACAAACAAACCAACAGACGGGGCAAAAACAATAATGTCCCCCACTATAGTGGGTGGGGGAGTGGGTGGGGGACATGAAAAAGTGATGCTATGAACCATGATACCCTGTGTGAGAAGACAGCTCCAATATCAATCTTGTACGGACATATTTTCTGAATTTCCTTCTCCATTTCATCTTGGTTGGAAAAAGACTGGTAACGAATGTAGATGTCATCCTTAAGCGTGAATGAGAATTCACGCTTACTAAAGTAATCCTTAGAAACTGAAAAGTAAAATAAAGTCGTTATTAATCAAGAGATGTTTGTAAAACATGTAGGTCCTCTGACTCCCAGCAAAGTCTTCCTTATGCCCCTTCCCTCAGATCTCCTGAATTGAACATCATTAGGAGTTTTTCTGCATCGAGACTTACCAGCATACTAATTTATATAATCCATAAAATTCTCTAGATATTGAAAGGAAGCCAATTTCATGATACAAACCCGACTACTTCAGGGTCTTCCCCAGGCCATTTAAGCGCCCATTGCCGGGGCGCTTGAATTTCGAAATCAGAGTCACCGGGGCGCTTGAAATTTTCCGATCAGTGTATTCTTCGGTAAAAGAAAGTGGAGATTGTCCAAAAAATCAAGGTTTCCCTATCAGTGTATCAATATTCCCTGTTTTAAAAGAGCACTCGGTACCTACTTTCACAAGTAATCGCCATAAACACCACATGGGGTAATGGATAATCCACTGATAAGAGAATAGCATGACGCGCGTATCGATTATTCTAGCCACATTACACGGTCATTTAAATGCTGACAAGGATGTATCTGGTAACTTTCCAGTCGTCAAACTGTGAAGTTCATCGTCCAATCGGTTACGCGAATGCTTATGAGGGCGGGGTTAACTATCGACCATTATTTTTGATTGACGTCGGGCGTGAAGTAAGAGTTTATCGCAGCTTGATAAGCAAGTAGTAGTACCATTTGAGTAATATAAAACCGGTAATTAGTACAGTACAGAACATTAAAGACGGTTTCGGGCATCATCATCACACCTTTTTTACTGTAAATAAGTGTTACCTATGACTCATAATTAATACGAGAAATTAATTGCAAGTGGTAAACAATTAATTATTATAACGGTTACAATTATGTGATAACAATTTATTTAATTCCAGTACATGTATATTTCCACATGTCCATTTATAGAACTGATTCACCTCGTTTTTCTGACATTTATTCGACACGTAATGCGCTTTAAAAAATTTTCGTTGAATTAATTACGCACACTTGTAAATGTTTCGTCCGATAATCGATAGTTAGAAGACTGATGATGGCAACCGGCCGTGATCCTCGTGGACAACGTGAATTTCATGCATAATTCCGTCAAAACATTTATTCGACTCGTAAAGTGTGTAAACAAATTATCGTTGAATTTATAACGCAACGGTTAATATTTGTTGAAATCTCAAATGGGAATAATTAAATTTGTAATCCGAAACCCATAACCGTAAGTCGATGTTAACGCGTTTTTAATCCGAAACACACTTCCGAATGTAAATGTTACCGCAACGTTAAATATTTTTGCTTCAAATTAGCAGTGCAAATTTATTTTGTGTCGAATCTTTTTCTCAATTAAAAAGAGCGCGAAAATTATTTAGCATGTACAACGTCGCGTCTATTGCATACAAATGGCGTGTATTGAGCGTTTTAACAAGCACACAACAGGTCAGGGGATTGACGCATATTCAGAGGCAATATTTCATCAAATCTATAAATAGTCACTTAAAAAATGGCAAGGTTTGTGTTAAAGAATTAACTGAAAGCTTTTATCGTAAATATTTACCAGAAAGAGATTGATAAAAACGGAATAAACGGGATTATCGGGTAATAAATAGAAACTTGAAAAATAGTAAGTATACATTAATAGAGTCGGGTTGAAACGGATGTATTGGGGAATCGTTCGAGTCGGGCTTTTACTATCTGTGCGGAAAAGTTTTAAAACAATTAAACAATATAAAAAAAATATTTTTAAATGACTGGGGGATTTTTTTGAAGAGTCATAGCGCACCAAATGATCGTCTTTTGACGCTGTTTTTCTTTGAGTTATAACGCACCACAGAACGTGAATTGACACGTTAAATTAAAAAAAAAAATCAACATCAGGAGGGGACACCCCTCCCGAACCCACCACCGGGGCGCCTGAACAAATTCCTGGGGAAGGCACTGTACTTGTCTTCAGATTTGACCTGATGACATAAACTACCCAAGTAACTACAAAAATCACCCCAATTTGCATGAATGTAGGTCAAAGCATTGTAAAGTTATTGTAAGGTCCATTTTTCCTGTTACAAACCCTAATGACTTTGACCCTTCACCTCAAACAGTGTTTTCTTTTACACCATTTCTGGAATGGGTCCTGGTCCCTTTGGATTGGGAAAAAACACATTGTTTTGACTGAAAAATCACATTGTTTTGTTTCTTACTTACAAATGCTTTAAAATTGAGAATTAGAGTGTTATCAATATTACATTTACTAAAGATCAACTTAAAGAGCTTGATAGTTGATGAAATTTATGTATATACTTAAAAATACTCCTAGTTTTTGGAGAAAGCTTTAATTTTGAATTCTTAGGTTCCATTTGGAAAATATATATACTTTATTCAATTGAAACAAACAAAAACACTGTCAAAATAAATATGCTTCATTATTTCCTCCCAAGTTAAGTACCCAGCATAACAATTTAGGTAATTGGAAATCAAATGATTCAAAGTGTTATTTAGATATCATGAGGAAACTAATTTCCTGTTAAAAACTCATGTTTGCTTAATGTAAAATCCTGACCTGAAACAGTCTTGAACGTCACCCAATTGACCGTCTACTCGGTCGACTGATTTTTGCGTCGGTCGAGTGAAAATTCTAAGCCAGTAGCCCGATCGGTTGAGTGCATTTTTCATGTCCAAACTTAGTAACATGTCCGAAAAAGATTCATATAGACGCTTATTCAAAACTGCATTTGTTATTTCCCTTGAGCACTCATTGATTAGACGCTTAACGAACAGTGTTGTACGTCAATCTCGTGAGACGCTATAACTAATATTGCTACTGGGTGGAGAACAGTGATTTTTTTACCTGCGAGTCCTGCTTCCTGGACTCACAAAAACCTCTGGGGATGCAAAGTTTCGAATTAGAGTAACCCTGGATTGTATCGGACACACGGGGTTTATCGGACAACCACAAAAAGTCGAATATTTACATACATAACGACCTTGCATTCAACCGTTTGATCTTTGTTTACATTCTATAAATACGTTTTCATAGTATAATGCAACCAATCATCCGATTGGGTGATGGATTAAATCAACGATTTCGATTGGAAGATGCGAGTTTGTTTGGAGTGACATCCCCTCTTGACCTTGGCGAAAATCCGAGAGGCGGGAACATTTGAAACGGTCATTTAACAAGTAACGGTACGTTGTGAAATGAGTGATACCGTTGTGAGAAAACGATTTATATTTTAAGTGATATATTTATCTTTTGAAAAAACATAATAAAACTATTACAAACATTACATGTAATGTTAAAAAAATAAGAAAAATTAAACTGTCCGATAATCTCCAGATAAAAAATGCTTCGTAAAATGCTATCGGGGTTTATCGGACACCAAACTATGGCAAGACTACGAACAGTCGTTATGGTCTGCATGTTTTATTAATAGGGTCGGGTGCATTTTAACAAGAATTGTGCGGCCTTCTCATTACTTTCTGTCACGTTCCTCCTCTTTTTCTATCGTAGATGGCGTCTGGAAATATAATTCTAGCACTGAACAGTGAAGAAATTGGCATGAAAAGACACTGCAATAGAAAACAATTCTACACCATTAAACTTTTAGAAAACTTGTATGACCATGAATGGTATTTCGACCACCCTTTGTTGGCCACGCTGCATATTACGATGAAATATCTCGTTAGAAAGTATCAGACTGTTGCGGAGGTTGTGATGAAAACGTTGCTGAAATGGAACAGCGACAAAATAAGAGCAACGAAAGACGAGATTGTAACAGACAGCCACGTGTTTCTAGTCAATAAAGTTATGGATTTTCTGACTGACGAAGAAAGAAATAATTTAATAGACATTTCAGATGAAATTAGAATGTTTTCTTTATAGATTATAGTGTCTAGCATGTCAACACAAACAGTTTAGACGATAAATGAAATAAAAAAATGTTTCTTTCTACGATAAAAATGTATATTAATATATATAACATTAGTAAAAGCAAATAAAAGTCAACAATCGTATAACGTGTGTTTTTTACGAGTTATAGAGACACTAAGTTACTTTTTAAATTATTTAAAAAAAACAGCCCCTTACATCCACTCTGTGACCCTCTCGTCCACCACTCCCCCACACTCTCTACTTTCTTGGGTACTCAGTAGCAACTATTTATTTCAATACATGAATATACGTTTTGCAGTCTGAACATTTCATATGTTTCATATGGTCTAGCACCGACCCTCCTCGCTTGCAATCCGATCTCATATCGTCGAGCCAAAATATATAACATATAAGACATTCCATTTCTGTCAAAAGGAATAACTAATATTATATATAATAATGTTTGAAAATGGGATCTTAATTAGTGCGCGTTTCCATTTTACCTTAGCTCATTAATGCGTCTTCATTTCAGACAAATGCCTAAAATAGGAAAGGGTATCCGCTGTCAATATGACAGGGATGACTTAGAAAAGGCTGTCACAGAGGTTAATATAGGCAACATGTCTATCAGGCGAGCGGCTTCAACATTCAATGTACCAAGGTCCACCTAGCATGACCGCATTAGTGGCAGGGTTGAGGTTGCTGCCCTACCTGGCAAGCAGACCGTGTTCCCGCTACACATTGAGCGTTTGCTGGCGGACAAGGTCAAGGAGGCTGCCGAGATGGGATTTGGCATTGATAGGCAGCAATTAAAAGCAAAAGCTGCCCAACTCGCTGCCTCCTTGCACCTGAAAACGCCATTCAAACATGGAGTGCCAGGCGATGACTGGGTGAATGCCTTCATCCAGAGGAACGGGCTAAGTCTGCGTTCCCAGGTCGCCCTTTCTACAGTGAGAAGTAGGATGCTAAATAAAACTGTAACGCAAAAGTATTTCTCTGCCCTCGCAGAAACTGTACAACAACTAGAGCTCCATGACAAACCAAATCAAATTTGGAATATGGACGAAACGTCAGTGTCTTTGACACATAAGCCCACCCGCGTGTTTGCTTCTAAGGGGGCCAGAAACGTCCCGGGGCGGGTAGGGAACTCACGTGAATCAATCACAGTCACGGCCTGTATCAATGCGGCTGGGTCGGACGTCCCACCTATGGTTGTCGTCAAAGGCAAGACGCGTAAAGCTTTAAACGCGTTCAATGTCTCCGAAGGTCCTTTCGGTACCAAGTGGACATACCAACAAAAAGGTTGGATGGAGGAGTCCCTTGGTACCGAATGTTTTAAGGGCGTATTTCTGCCCAGCATCGGCCCACAAAGACCTCAACTTCTTATCTTAGACAGTCACAGTTCACATGAGTCGTTAGATATAATTGACTGCGCCAAAGCGGAACACATAACTTTATTTGCTTTACCGCCCCACACCACCCAGTGGCTAAATCCATTGGACAAGACTGTGTTTGGTCCATTTTCCAAAGAATTCAACAGGATTTGTACGGAGTTTATGTCAAAATCCCCGAACAACAGCGTCTGTAAATGGGTTTGGCCCAGCCTATTCAAAAACGCTTATGAAAAATCATTTACCAAGCACAACATGACGAAGGGCTTTATAACTTGCGGAATTCATTTGATCAACATGTCGGCCATACCGGACAGCGCATTCATGCCCTCAAGCGCCTTTGACAAAGCTCCCACTGATATCGCTGTGCCAACTACAAACGCCACCGAGATGTCCTGCTGCGACAATGTTGCGGTGCCAAATGTTGCGGTGCTTAATTCCGTCTGTGGGGGAAGTGGGGTAAGTTGTTAATGCTTTATTGGTTTGGAAAAAAACACACTATGAAATAAATACAATGTAGAAAAATGTTATTTCAAATACGCAAAATAATCTGTAACCAGTCAAACGCATAATAACAGTACCGTTCGTTTATTTTAAGAAGCAAAATGATCGTGTCATGTGTTCGATCCCATATGATATTTACGATTAGTGGCTAACTTAACAATAGAAAAACAACCTAAACTGATATTTCGCATAACATTTAAAATCTTATTATATCTATAGGCCGGTAGTGAGCAAGTTTTAGGGACAGCTGACGAAAGCGGCATGCTAACGCTAGAGTCCGTTGTGGCAGCAGACATCCTAGAGGCCATCATGAATGCAGGGATGCAGGTAGAATTTGACGTTGGTAGTTTGATCACGGAACCAAGTTACGCCACATCCATTATCGAACCATTGTCGCCAACCCCTCCAGAGCACCTGGGTCAGTATCCGTTTGTCGCAACGGAGTGTCTTGCTTCCCCTGGACTGCCTGAAGGAGTAAGTCCGTTGGCAACGTATGCTTCGTCCTCCCCATATGATGAAGTAGAGAATCTCTTCAAACTACCCAAGCCAGCAAGCAACCCAGACAGCAAACCCTCAAAACGAAAACTGACGTCTCATAGGTATGCAGCTACACTGTTGCTTGGTCAATAAAGTTTTGATTTTACTTATTCATTTGCTAAGTAATTCATCTTGACACTATACTTATTAATATCTGAATAATTTGACAGCGTTTGTTCTGCATTCTTACCTTTAATAATCGAATGACAAAAATTAATGTGTTTGACAGGTGCGCGGTTGCAAGCATTTTCGTGTCGTTCTCGTCACGTGCATTCCTTTTATTTTAAGGGTGCTCACTAGCAACGAGATCGTAAGGGAAAAGGAGGAGACAAAAAGAAAGAAGGAAGACGAGCTCAGAAAAAAAGAAGAAAGAAAAGTGGCAAGATTGGCAAAGCAGGAAGAAATGAAATCAAAAGTAGCCCTGAACATAAACAAGAAGAAAGCAGTGATCAATTAACTAATTGAGTTTTTGAATGGAAAATAGTCACTTATGAAATACATGTGTTGAGTTTGTATAATTACGTGATGATGATGTTGTTGTTGTAGTGCTTGTTGTTGATAATGAGTATGATGATAAAATAAATAAATTATAATAATTAACAATCACAATTACAAACAACACTTGATACAGATCTACAACTCAACTGAAACGGTGTTTTTGTTTGTTTTGATAAAATCCATAAAAACGCAATGATTTTGTTCTTGTGTACATAGTCGGTGGCATGTTTATCGTGTTAAATCCACGAAATTAAATGTTTTAAAACTGGATAAGTCCCTCTTTTAATGTTATAGGTTTTATTTGTTGGTAGTTATCGATTTGCTTTAACAACCCTAGATGTCGTGTATTGTTAACATTTCATCGCAAGTTATCTATTAAATATAATTCAGTTCGTATCAGTTACAACAGTTCAATATTTTTCAGTAGAATTATCCCCCGGGGGGGGGGGGGATAACTTCCTATATACGGGTATATAAGGGTGTGTCGAAAATATGGGGTGTGTTTTTCGACTTAAATTATTGATATGGGTATGGTTTTGAGCATCAAAGTATATATATGGGTATTGATATCAGAAATGTGCTTGTATATAAATGCATACATATTTTAAAGTATCAGTATCAAAATGGGTATGATAAATTTCATTCTTGTATAGAAATGGGTATCAAAAAGTAAATTTCGCCCAGCTGTAATAATCGTGCCAAAAATCGATGCGGGAAGCTGTCAGTTGTAAACGAAGCGTAGTAATAGTAAAAGTTGTAAATTACGTCATCAATGACATCATGATTTTTTTTTTAACTATGATGACGTAGTTTAAGTGCTTACATCACTTTTACATTTCCTTTTCTCGTCAAAAGGTCGATAAATATATTGAAATGGGTCCACTGTCTCAATGGTATCGTAAACAAATGTGTCCTGTCCGATCAACCCCTAGAAAATAAGTCGTCCGATAAACCCCTTTTTGATGTCCGATACAAGCCAGGAAGTGTCCGATCCACACCTAGCGCACCAACACCTATTTAAACGTAAATGGTTCGTTTAATGCCTCGATTATTATCGGACAAGTTATTGTACTTACTCTGACAAAGATGGTTTAACAATAAAATCAAAAGCTATCCGAAATAAACCGTGACGTCACTACAAAACATGGCAATTTTCCTGAGGGTGTCCGATACAACCCATATGTGATACCAGGGGTTCTGAAATATTTTAAGTCTACTTGTCCACGGACAAGCTGGACCCACAAATTCACTTGTCCGTACCAAAGAAGTACTTGTCCGTACTTTTAAGATAGGTAAAGAAAAGATCATTACTAATTAAGCAAATGATACAAACATACTTTATCTGCTAATAAAGGAAACTCCTTACAAAGTTTACATTTACACACACCGGCAACGTTTTCAAGCCAAGGGGAATCATTTAGCCAAGAGTTAACAAATTCTCGTTTCCGCTTGGCGTCATAGGCTTTATCATATTCATACTTGTTTTTTCTCGTCTTCTCCGACGCCGAACTGATTTTATCATTGGTCTGATTTGCGTCATGGCTTGACGTTGAAGTCATTTTATTAAAAAAACATATAATGTTCGCTGCATGTCGGTAGAACATGTATGAGGCCATTTGCAATTTACAAAAAATGTTATCTGATGCGTGATTGGCTGTCGCTATAGACATGTGCGCTGGTTTCTCTACTGAAAATGTTATCTTATGCGTGATTGAATGTTGCTAAATACGCGTGGACTGGTTTACTACATTAAATAATTATTATCGGAAAATTACCTACCTTGCAGTTGAAAACGTGTGCCAGTCCGCAGATTAATCATTAGCTATTTATATAAACTTTCGTTTTTGATTTTCGGAAAATGGAGTAGTTACGTTCTCAAAAAATGTTAACCACGGAAATTTTACTTGTCCCCGGACGAGCCAGCTTTGAAAAACAGCTTGTCCGGAAGGGGAAATTGACGACTCGGACAACTCGGACACCTTATTTCAGAACCCCTGGATACCCAAAAATGCATTGAAATTTCTCAAAATCCTTTAATATTTGGACTCATTCTTTCAATACGGGGACTCACAGATTTGCAAGTATTCCAGTACCAGGACTCAGATGAGAAAATTTGTAAAAATATCACTGGGAGAACATGCGGCGATAAATATATTTTAATGTCTTTTTTGCAATATTTTTGTGGGCGCAACACACAAACATAAACTGCACAATGAGAATGAAGGTTGCAACAAAAATTATGAACAGTCAATGAAACCAAAATTGCAACCATTATGGAAAAATAATCAGTCATGCCTCATGGCTTCGTTTTGATGTCTCCATGTATTGGGGAATTTGATTCTGAGCTAGCATTGCTGACTGGCTGGCTGGTAAGTGCACTTCATACATAATGTAAGCAAACAACATGCAATTAAATATCATGCACTAACTTACAAGTATAGTTTTAACAGATAAAATTAATCTGTCAAGCAGGCTTCCTGAAAAGTCCCCAAAAATGCCTGTCAACCGGACAGGCTAATGGAAAAGTTAGCCTGTCCGGACAAAAATTCACCTGGCCGAACAGCATGAGTTTATAATTGAATAATTAAGTAAAGTTTAACTAATATTTATTGGAATGTGCAGCCTGAGTATAAGTACACTTGATAAAGTAAAACAAAACACTTGCGTGTTCTAGTGATTACAGTGTATGATGGACAACAGCTTTAAATTCTAGTCAGACTCAAAGGGAAAAATATTTTTTTATAGGGATCGGGTGTATGTAATAGTCTATTTTATCAGATTTATTTCTGGGGACAAAAAGGCCTCACATCAAAATGCTTAATTTACGAAGATTTTCAGGGGATTTTGCTCATGTGCAGTCTTGGTTCCGAAGTACATGTAAACTGTGATGTTTCCATTATCCCGTTTAAATGTTTACAGTTTTGCTTCATATTGATTGTTTTGATATGGCACAGTAATATGTCAGACCAATGAAATTGACATTGTCGAAAAAACAACAAAGGGAGAGCACTCTTAAGAACTAGTGACGCGTTAGTGTTCTTAATGACAAAAAGGCTAGAAATTCATGAAAATAGTGATTTTAATGGGGGAGTTTTCGTTCTTTTGGCAAGTATTTGACTTTTTGGTATTTTGTCATAATTTTTTGTGCCTGTCACAAGGACCGGCAATATTAGAAACTTCGCCGGACCGTAAAGAATTTTGCCGGACAAGACCGGCGGTCCGGCCTTTTCAGGAAGCCTGGTCACGGAACGAATCCTGACATTAAATACAAATGTGTTATCATACTGCATTTTAGATGCTGGTACAATCGGCGACAAAGCAGATGTGGCTTAGGCAATGGAACTCTTGCTACGCAAGTCGTTTTAGATTAAAAAGACACAGAAGTTAGGGCAGAAAAGTTACCTTCTTGTTCTACTTCTTATGCACAGGTATAATTGCTAGTTTGACATTACGTTTACTTATGAAGATATTTGAGTGGAAAATTCATATCATGTTATAACAATTTTTTGAAATTTTTCAGGTGGCCTTTAAGAGCATACCTGACATGTCAGACCTGGATGTCGGTGACTCAGACAATGTGAATGACCATGAAGGAATGGAGATGTTTGAAGACCTTGTGTTAAATTTTTTGTCACACATTAACTGTGAATAAAACACAATTAAGTGTTTATTTGTTTGATCTTTATTGTTCTATGTTTCTTCAATGCAAACTTACAAATGTAACAGAATTATAACTTTTATTTCGGGCTAGTTAAAATTGATTCGGGCTAGTGAAATGTCCAAGCTGGTAGCCCAGCTGGGCTAGGGCTTAAAAAAAATTAATGCCAAGACAGCTGAAATATATTTTTGTTTTCAACCTGGTAGGCCTTTTTTTATAATTATTTTTGGACCTAGAGTATTTGCTATTAATTTATTTACATCAATATCTCCTTTTTTTGTAATAACATCTTGCTTACAGCTTAATTATAAACTCCTATCACCATGTATCAAGAGGTAAAGGAAACAAGTAAAAGCATTAATTAATGAATAAATGCAGAAAAAATTACCTTCAAAGGTTTATTATATTCCCGTAGAATCCATGTCAAAATTGTTTATTTAAAGGTTGTTTACAGCGTTTTTCCTCTATATAAAGTTAGTACCGAAAATAGGCACAATTCCCAATGCAACCATTTTTCCCAATATCAAAATGAAAATTCCCAAATCAAATATAAAATTCCCAATTCGCAGGAAAAAACAGGGGAAGTAACCACAGCAAGTGTTTATGACGATATATTGATTGATTCCCCGATATATTGATTGGTTCCTGTTGTCTGAATACTCCGGTAGTAGTACTCAAGAAGGGGAACCTTAATCACATCGCAACACATTTTCGCGAATTACCAGCAACTATGGGGCGCATAATTCATAGTATTATCAAAAGAAAATAAACAAAAAAGCGGTCGATAAGTGCAGCCCTCTAACTAGGTACGGATTCACAGGTGCAGATTCACCTCCATGTACGTCAACATCATAAGTACTAGATATTTGTTCAGATGTTTTCAAATGTCTATTAAACATGATATAAGATACAATTCTGATATTAAAGGTGTTAATCATTGCTACATAGCAGCGTTTACTTTTGATTTCTAAATTCTAGGTATGAATTCAAATACAGGAATGTCATATTCGACTGGGTGGCAAATGCAAGTATCAGTGCTTTCCACAGAATTTTTGTCAGGCGCCCCGGGGCTGATAGGGTGGTTCGGGAGGGGTGTCCCCTGCCGACGTTGATTTAAAAAAAAAATTAACGTGTCAATTCACGTTCTGTGGTGCGTTATAACTCAAAGAAAAACAGCGTCAAAAGACGTCATTTGGAGCGTTATGACTCTTCAAGAAAATCCCCCAGTCATTTAAAAATATATATAATTTTTTATATTGTTTGTTTTAAAAACTTTCTCGCACAGTAAAATCCCGACTCGAACGATTCCCCAATACATCCGTTTCAAACTGACTCTATTACTGTATACTTACTTCTTTTCAAGTTTCTATTTATTACCCAATAATCCCGTCTTATAAATCACTTTCTGGTAAATATTTACGATAAAAGCTCTCAATTATTTCTTTAACACAAACCTTGCCATTTTTCTATAGTATCAACTAAATTTTAAGTGACTATTTATAGATTTGATGAAATATTGCCTCTGAACATGCGTCAATCCCATGACGTGTTGTGTGCTTGTTAAAACGCTCAATACATGCACGCTTTCTATGCAAATGACGCGACGTTGTACATGCTGCATAATTTTCGCGCTCTTTTTAATTGAGAAAAAGATTCGACATAAAATAAATTTGCACTGCTAATTTGAACAAAAATATTTTACGATTGCGGTAACATTTACATTCGGAAGTGTGTTTCAGATTTAAAAGGCGTTAACATCGACTTACTGGAATATGGGTTTCGGATCACAAATTTAATTATTCCCATTTGAGATTTCAACAAATATTTACAGTTGTGTTATGAATTCAACGATAATTTTTTTAAACACTTTACGAGTCGAATAAATGTTTTGACGGAATTATGCATGAAATTCACGCTGTCCACGAGGATTACGGCCGGTTGCCATCATCAGTCTTCTTAATATTGATTATCGGACGAAACATTTACAAGTGTGCGTAATAAATTCAACAAAAATTTGTTAAAGCTCATTACGTGTTGAATAAATGTCAGAAAAGCGAGGTGAATCAGTTCTATAAATGGACATGATGAAATATACATGTACTGGAATTAAATTGTTATTGCATAATTGTAACCGGGAGTTATTTGCACAACTTACTCGCTATAAGTAATTAATTGTTTACCACTTGCAATTAATTTCTCGTATTAATTATGAGTCATAGGTAACACTTGTTTACAGTAAAAAGGTGTGATGATGATGCCCGAAACCGTCTTTAATGTATTGCTGCCATAAACTCGTACTTCGTGCCCGACGTCAATAAAAAATATTGGTCGATAGTTAACCCCGCCCTCATAAGCATTCGCATAACCGATTGGACGATGAACATCACAGTTTAACAACTGGAAAGTTACCTGATACATCTTGTCAGCATTTAAATGACTGTGTAATGTGGCTAGAATAATCAATACGCGCTTCATACTATTCTCTTATCAGTGGATTATCCATTACCCCATGTGGTGTTTATGGCGATTACTTGTGAAAGTAGGTACTGAGTGCTCTTTTAAAACAGGGAATATTGATACACTGATAGAAAAACCTTGATTTTTTTTGACAATCTCCACTTTCTTTTACTGAAAAATATACTGATCGGAAAATTTCAAGCGCCCCGGGGACTCTGATTTCAAAATTCAAGCGCCACAGCGAGGGATCGTTAAATGGCCTGTGGAAAGCCCTGAAGTCTTTCATTCTGTCCATAGATTATTCTTCAATGATAAATATAAAATAAACCAGAAATCACACAGTTTTTTAAGTTTAGTATATACTTTATTAAGATTTGTGCATAATTAACAAATTTCCCAATTTTGATGAAAACAACGCTAATCTTCCCAATTTGACCGGTACTGGCACCAGTCCCAAAGTGGTAAGGAAAAAATGCTGGTTTATCAGCACAAAGCCGACAGTTCCTTACCCTACCGCAATTATATCCACTATGCTATGTGGGTGTTTACCTGGTATTGCGACGTCATCCTGGAAAAGGAGTGTGCTTGATTGCAATAGGCATTTATTAGACCAATGAAACTTAACTATTTAAAGATTTCATTAAACTTCAGATCAGAACAATGATATTTTCACTGATCATGTGTTTATCGCCTGACGCAATGTGATGTCTTATGCTAGAATCTACCATTATTTCATGCAACATTTTCTGAAAGTCGTGAAATGTTCAATACAAACAAAATGATCGATACCACAAGCATCTCGATGAGAAGGAATTGAAAGATATTAATAAGTTAACAAATTTTTACATTACAACAGGGCGTAGTGGATCCGCCTATGGATCGGGAGGTCACGGGTTCGATCCCCACATGGCCAATGTGGGAGAGTTCTTTAGATCTCGTCCACCAAGTACTGGTTCTACCCAGGCCTATGCCTTATTGAATAATCATATCGCGTTGATGCTCTTGAACTTAAACTGGGGTTTTCAGTCTTAAATAACAGGGGCCTATTAAAGGCCCCTTCCCAATTGAAAATTTCTTTTAAATCATGCAGTTTTCCCAAAAATCCTAACTTACACCAGCTTTTTCATTTCCCAAAGCAGTAATTATAGCGAGAATTCTTCCCACATTGAGCAATTTCTTCCCAATATCCATAGGCTAGGGCCTCTTTCCAATGAAGCCAGGCAAACCCCTGTAAAAGTAAAAGAGCCCTGAAATTAATCAGAAGAATGGTTCGACATTGCCTGCGAGTGTGAACGATAGATCTGATAACAAATTAAACTGATACATACCGCCGCCATAGTTCAGCCATCTATAGTTGTGACCATATGGAAACAATTTCTTATAATATATGGGAAGGAGGTCTGGTAGACACTCAGGATCGTAAGCATTCTCTTCCGGCATTGTTGAAATTGTTTGTCAATAACAAAATGAAAGTAGAGTTTGGCGCCAAATAGCCGTGACACTAATGGTGTCGGGTGGTTTCGCCCTTAATCCCGTTCGCCCTCTGTCACCCCGGGTCGTTTTGCCCAGGGTCGTTTCGCCCTTACAAGTGGGTTGTTTCGCCCTTATTTAATTATTATGTAATATTAGGCTTTTGTAAAGGATTCTTTCGCTCCGAATAGTATTTGTTTAACATATATGGGAAATTAAGATTTTTTATACAAATTTTATTATTAATTGCAATTTTAATTTAGTACTTGTTTGTCATATATGGGAAATTAAGATTATTTAATTATTACAAATTTGATGTTTGCTCAATTATCCGTTTGATTTTAATTGCAATTAATTAACGGAAACGTTATGATTCATTGTGTTACAAACGTAAAGTACTACGATTAATTAGTTTGGCAGAGATATGATGCATTGATTTGCCAATTAAAATAATTTCGGGATCAATTTAACAATTATCAAACACACTTAGATCGGAAGACGTGTGATCAGATGATTGACTAATTACTAGCACAGAAACATCAAAAGGAGACATTATAAAGGCGTGATATTGTTAGTTATAAACTTTAAGCCAGTTTGCATCTTTTGATCTCAAGATATTCGCCGAAAGTGTATATAAAAAGCAACTTGGCCATGGCAGCGTCATTCGTGAATTTATATTTCGACACGTTCTTATTGCAGACGAATTGTGTATTTCGTGTGATCGGATAGTCTCACCTCGCCAACATGCCATCACAGGTGATTTATGTGACAGATGGCAACATCGGACATGTGATACAGGTACGAGATGCTTATCTATTTTATTTATATTTCGTGTCGGCGCTATTTGTCTGCATGTTGTCGTTGTTATAAAATACGCTGTTTGTCATAAAATTTTATATGTAATAAAATTTTCATAGTTTAATAATTAATAATTCTGTCCATTCTTCGATTTGCGGTATTAACAAATATTATTTCTACCATATTTCAACTTCAATTAGCTTTAAGCGCTGACACTCTTTGACGTATGAAAGATGTAAATAATTAAATAAGTCGGTGATGTAAACAGCCCATTTTTTTCTCTGAAAGATATTTGTTTACTGTAATTTTCCTTTACATCTTTATGTTTATTTGTGTATTGATTCTATCTTCTCTTTATTATTAGTTCATGTATTAAAGATTGTAACTTCTTCATGAATTAAATGTATGATGTGACTTTAAAATGACTTGACTGGTCGTCAAAGCAGAGTTATCGGCAGTGGTTATTTATTTATTTATTTAAGAAATATATCGGCAATGGTAGGCCTTTTATTTATTTGTTTAAAGCATATGTCGGCAGTGGTAGGCCTATTATTTATTTATTTAAAAAATATTTGGTATGCAAACAGAAACAAGGTGCAATTTCTCATTTTGTCACAATGTCCGAATGGTTTTATACGCTGTTTTATTTCAGCTTCGTTACAATTTTTTTTCTTTCAGAGCAAGCATCTGATGGAGCTTGATCCTCACCGGCGAGCCATGGAAGTAGTGACTCATGTGATGACCAATCATATCCCGGAAGAACAGCGGTTCCTGGCCCCAAAACAGAAACTGTTAAAGCGGGCTCTGAACCGTCACCGAGCCAAGAATAGACCAGAGGAACCAACCAATTTAGACTTTGAGGTTTGTATTACAATAAAAGCCGATTTATTAACACACCGATTAACGGTAATAAAATAATTAATTAAAGTACGTTGTATATCACACCTTTAACGCCCGATATATTGCCCATGAAATATACCGACCGAAGGTGTGAAAACGCTGTTAATTGTGACAACCGAATATTCAGAGAATTAAAAAAAGATCATCTCTATGATTTATAAAAAAAACTAATACCTGACACAGAATACCTGAAGTGTGCTGACTTTTTGCTGGCCGACATCCGAGTGGGCGACCAAAGACACATAATCTTCGCCACGGAATACCAGCGTAACCTACTTTGCCATGCTAGGCGCTGGTTCATGGACGGTACCTTCAAGGCGAGTGTACACTGAATAATGCATCTAAAATTATCTTCTCAAATTCAACACTTTCTTATATATAAGTATACTATGTTGTATTATTCGCTCAAGGGGACATATTCAGTTACGTAGCGTGTGTCCGTCTGTGTTAGTTAGGCCATAAAATATTCTTTTGATTTTCAGGTTGTTAAAGACCCGTTCAAGAAAAGCGGCCAATTGATGAGTATTCACGCCTTCATCCAGAAGGATGGGATGAAGAAACAGCTCCCGCTAGTCTTCGCTTTGAGGTCCAGGAAGACGGAGGCTGACTACGTTGCCGTTCTTACAGCCATCAAAGAAAAACTCAACAATCCTGTCGTTGACAACTTTGTGCTCGACTTTGAGCAAGGTAAATAACCATATTACATTATTTATTACATATTTTATAAGTACTGTTTTCATTGCATTGACATATATCGGTTATCTACTACATATTAATCTCGCAATTAAGTGTTTTAAAAGCTTTATTAATTAACAATACATTATAATTACAGCTGCTTGGTTGGCTGTACGGCGCGTTTTTCCTGGCGTTACTATCAAGGGTTGTGTGTTTCACTGGACACAGGCTGTTTGGCGAAAAATTCCAGGACCTTGGGTTAGTAACCACGTACAGACGTCGACAGGCACTGTACAACTACATGAGGCAGCTGATGGCGTTGCCCTTCCTACCAGCTGCACACATACGGGAGACATTTGCAGCATTGAGAGACCGCGCGAACACTCCGCAGCTCGATGCCCTCGTGACATACATGGATCGTCAGTGGTTCCAGCACGTGCTGTTCAATCCTGAAAACTGGTCCATATTTAGGCGTTCAGTACGGACAAACAATGATGTCGAAGGTAAATAATAGTATTAAAATGTGTGTAGCTCACTCAGTGAAATTGACTTATCATAAAAACGGAAATGCGATGTTCTTACTTGTACACCATATTGCTTATGAATATAATTAAATATAATTGATGCTTATGTGCATGTATAAAAATATCAAATCATATATTATTATCCATTATAATTTGTTTCTTTATTTCAGGTTGGCACCACAAGCTGAACACTACCGTTAGATATGGTGGGTGCTCCATCTACGTTCTTGTACCAACCTTGATGACTGAGGCAGAGATCGTCGCTATCGCAGTAGCTGCCGACGACCTGGATCGTGATGTCGCAACCAAATACACCAAGTTGGAGGAAAAGATACAATCCCTGTGGGACAAATACATGGGGAATGAAGTATCCACAACACATTTCTTAAAGTCCGTGTCCAGATTGTACGGGCCGTCCGACGACATGACGGCAGACTCAGTTGTCGGATTGTCTGGGGAGAAAAGTGGATAGTGTAATCAAACAGACGATGAAGTCTGTTACGGACATTTAAATAAGCAAAACTAAAAAAAAAGTTGTTGTAAAATACAAAGTTTATATCAACTGATTGTGTGTGTATTCTACCACATTGTATTCAATGTAATTTTGATGTGATTTGCTAAGTTGTTTTATGTTAGGTAAAATAAGATGTATGTCAAATTAGTGTATATGTGTGCTTCGACACTGGATTGAATGTTTTGTTTATTAATTAATATAAAATGAAATCTGTATTTCGATGTGATTTTCTCAGTTGTTTTATGTTAGATAAAATAAAATGTATGTCAAATTATTGTGTATGTGTGCTTCGACATTGTATTGAATGTTTTGTTTATACATGTGTATTCTTATTATTCATATTAGAGCTATCAAACATATTAGAGCTATCAAAATATATGCAATATAATTAACTTTGTACGTTGTTTTATTTCAAAAGACAAAATAAACAGTAATTAAAATAATATATTACTGTATTAAACAATATCCCATTCAGCTTCTGGCAAGCCTTAGATAAATCCTTTAATTTCGCTATACGTATAAAAATTAGGGCGAAACGACCCAGGAATTAGGGCGAAACGACCCAGGGCGAAACGACTCGGGGGGCGAAACGACTCGGGGGGCGAACGGGATTTAGGGCGAAACGACCCGGATTCGACACTAATTACCAAAATCTACCCAAATGTACTTTTATCGTCACAAGACTAGCATGTGTATCCATAGTATCGGCCCTCTTAACTCCTTACCACTTAGATACGTATTTTGACAAATTTGTAGTCCCTTAGGCTAAGAAAGTTAAATGTAATTACTTACTAGATTGAAGCTTTAAAGGTTTCATTTCCAACCCTTAGATGCTGATGATCAGCAAACAGCATACAACTTGAACAGACTGCGAGTTTTTAACCCAGTGTTTAATTGCCCATTTGTTCATCACAAATCGATTATCTCGATATGATCGAATACTGTCCAGACAGTTACTAAGAAAACAGGGTGTCATAAACCAAGGGACCTATACTTGTATAGGTCTCCAGGGCCGTACCCAGGAAATGTTTACTGGGGGC
Organism: Dreissena polymorpha; assembly: GCF_020536995.1. Classification (NCBI taxonomy): domain Eukaryota; kingdom Metazoa; phylum Mollusca; class Bivalvia; order Myida; family Dreissenidae; genus Dreissena; species Dreissena polymorpha. Next base: position 33,542,573 of record NC_068362.1, read on the forward strand.
CCAAAAGGGGAGGGTGTGGGAGGGGTTGCCCCTCCCGAATAGATTTTTTTTTATTAGGCACTGTTCAAGGTGAATTTTAATGAGTATAAAAACCTTATTTTGTGCTATAAATTTATGGAATATATCAAGTAAATCAGCACCTTTCTGAAGTATAAAGCTTTAACCATTGGTGTGAAATTCACACACATGTTTAAAGCTTTAGATTTCAGAAATGTATGATGTTTTATAAAAAAGGAAAAGCAACCTTTGAACATCAAAAACCTTTATGAAAAAAATGAAACGTCAAGTATGACTCTAGAGGAGATTTGATTTCAAAGAGAAAATACTATTATGGTTATATGTCAATAAGTGACATATAATCTAATAGTATTTTCTCTTTAAATTCAAACCTCCTCTAAAGTTTCAAAGTAAATTCATAATCAAATGTTTATCATCTACAACACAGTTTTCACAGAAATGTATCATAAAGTATGACTCTAGAGGAGGTTTGGTATGGTTATATGACAGTCGACCTTCTGTATCAGTTCCATCCATTCGCTGTTTCTCTTTCTTTGGCCAATCAAAAGACGTGTTCACCAACCATCGATAGATGAAGCATTGAGCACAACGGATTTTTGACAGATCGGGGATGTGTGTACAAGGTGATAAGAAAACATAGCCTATGGGCTTATCTACACTGGCGAGTAAATTAGCGCTAATCCCCTTGTGTAGCAGGGGCAATAAAACACATCTGTGCATTTGTATTGCGGGGAAGTGTACTGTGGACCCTTTCATGTCAGAAAAAATTACAGTAGGCCCGTTATTTAAAAAAAACATAACTCGACAGCCAGCTGGGGGGCCCAGGCCACTGGGCCCAGTGCCTGGGTACGGGCCCGGTCTCTGCATAAACCACATGTGTAAGGTATACTCCGAGATTGAAATTCTTTCAGAATAAATTGAATTACTAATATTAATATTATTAGCGTGTGTCTAGTGTAGCGAACTGAAATTAGACCGCGATACACGAGATTCGGATAATATGGGCGATATTTGAAAAATAAAATATCGTGCGTCGCCAAGACTGTCACGCAAAATATCGTGTATCGCTTCGTGTGTCTAGTGTCGCCCTTTGAACGCGACACTATACACACGAAGCGATATTTGATATTTTTCTTGACAGTCGCGGCGACGCACGATATTTTTCTTGACAGTCGCGGCGACGCACGATATTTTTCGCGACAGTCGCGGCGACGCAAGATAGTTTGCGCGACAGCGCGGCGACATACGACATACTTAACACGATGTATCGCCTTTTGGGCTACCTTCACAAGGGCGATATATCGTGTTAAATATATCGTGCGTCGCCGCGACTGTCGCGAAAAATATCGTGCGTCGCCGCGACGATATATCTATTTCAGTAGTAAGCATAAACTTGTTTCGGTGGCAGTCTCAGTGGTCCCGATCGTGGTCGCGCTAATCAGCTGGACGTAGTATGTGTTATGGGCACCGCAACCGTATGAATTGTTGTCCCGTCTCACATTCATCAAACCGGCAACAGGGACACCGGACCGTTTCCGTCCTTTGGGGCAATTAGTAGTATGAAAGGAATACCAATAGAAGCCGATAGACGCTGCGCTATGGAATTTTATCGACACTACTATTAATTCGATTCCAAAACAACTTGTATTGTAAATAAATGTCTTAACATTACACTCTTTCTGAAGAAACATGTTTGCTATTAAGATAAAAATTTCTGAAACATCATTAAATGATATATAAATAACGAACACTTTTATGAAGTGCTGTGGTCACAATAGAAAACAGAAGTGAAAGGCGATTCTGAAAGGACAATACGATATGCACTCATATCGTATTTGACACAGCTATGCTGGTTCCAGCCAAATCTCTGTGCGAAGGTTGATTGCGTGTTTGTAATATTTTAATGAAAATATTGATTATATATAGACAACAACTATTCACTTTTTAATCTTTAGGGACTAACATTTAACAGCACATTTCTACAGTTAAATACAGTCATAAATCAAACTTACAAAGAACTTTATATATTAAAAACATACATTCATGTTGTGTCTCTAATTATAATACGTAACTATAGCATTTCTGTCTTATACTGCTTTATAGTATCTGAAAGATGTAACTCCTAAAAACCATATATTTAAGCCAAAAAAAGGAATGTTAGTCGATTTCGTGGATAAAATCAAGCATGCTCTGTAGATAGCCTTCCTGTCAAGTTAATTGATCCATATATTTATCAGAAAAAGGATATATGTCGACTCTCGCGTTTTTTTAAACAGTGTTACAGTAAGTTTTAACCATTTATTATCAATATGGCTGCCCTCGACACACTAATGCTTGATGCACATGCTTGATGACGTAAAAATATCGCCTTTTTGTCTCCCCTGATTTTTTTAAAACGCGAGAGTCGACAGGCGATATCATTGTACAGCGATGTTTGAACAGTACAAATATCGCGTGTCGCTTCTTGCATCGCGAAAAATATCGAGGATCGCTTCGTGTGTCGTGTGTCGCAGTCTGAAATTAGACCGCGATACACGAGATTCGGATAATATGGGCGATATTTGAATAATAAAATATCGTGTATCGCTTCGTGTGTCGAGCAAAATATCGTGTGTCGCTTCGTGTTTTGTGTGTCGCCCTTTGAACGCGAGACACGGTATTTTACGCGATACTCAAAGCGACACACGATATATTTCGCGATACACGAAGCGACACACGATATTTTGCGCGATACACGAAGCGACACGCGATATTTAGCACGATACATCGCCTTTTGGGTTACCTACACAAGGGCGATATTTCGTGGTACATTCTCGCGCGTCGCTTCGTGTATCGCGCAAAATATCGTGTGTCGATTCGTGTGTCGCGCCAAATATCGTGTATCGCTTCTTGTGTCGCCCCTGATGAAAGAAGGGCGAGATTATAGATGGCACTATCCGGGTTCCGTAGTTAAACACCGTATAGAATTATGTATTTCCGTGACCGATAGACCGATAGAAAGAGGTGGTTATTGAAAAACGGTAGCGGGGAATACATGTATGTTACATCATATTTGTGTCGATCAGTCACTGAGTATGGTCCGTGAAAGTGAAATTTTCATATCAAAATGCTCTATAACTTCAGTCTCTAAATACATATAAAAAGTCACCAGTATGCAGGATTTTACGTGTCATTTTCCAAATTTTCTATGGGGAGGACCATCATCCCCCATCCATCCATCCATCCATCCATCCATCCATCCATCCATCCATCCATCCATCCATCCATCCATCCATCCATCCATCCATCCATCCATCCATCCATCCATCCGTCCGTCCGTCCGTCCGTCCGTCCGTCCGTCCGTCCGTCCGTCCATCCATCCATCCATCCATCCATCCATCCATCCATCCATCCATCCATCCATCCATCCATCCATCCATCCATCCATCCATCCATCCATCCATCCATCCATCCATCCATCCATCCATCCATCCATCCATCCATCCATCCATCCATCCATCCATCCATCTATCTATCTATCTATCTATCTATCTATCTATCTATCTATCTATCTATCTATCTATCTATCTATCTATCTATCTATCTATACTGTCTAACTCCCCTTGCGGATATTATTGACAGGTGCCCTATTTATGACGCTGATCTAACACCGAGCGTTTAATAAATTGAGACCATTTGAACGGAGACCGTTATAAGTAGTGACCATTTCAGCTTGTCCTTTGTCGCCACGTGATCATCTTACGCACGACCCGCTCGAGATGGTAAAACGCGGGAAAGAAAAAACATGGCATTCAAAGATCTATGTAAACATTGATCTTTTAACAGTAAGTAAAGCATATCGGCATTACTTGATGGATTGTGATCACACCGGCGTTTTCATCCAAATTTGGAAATTTATTTATTATGCTGAAAACTTTATAAAACATGTAGATGTACAATTTAAAAGTTGCATCTTAAAGGGATCTTTTCACGTTTTGGTAAAATGACCATATAAAAAATATTTTTTTCGGACTAGCATATTTTCGTTGTAGTTATAATATTTGTGAGGAAACAGTAATACTGAACATTTACCATGCTCTAAATTGAACATTCATTATATGCATCTTTTTACGAATTAAAAACCTGACAATTATAAAGCGTTGCAACACAAAACGATTAAATAATTTCTTAAAGAGTTTTTGTTGGTGGTTTAATATTGTGACACTACGAGGATTGCTTATATAAAGTATAAAAAAAATCATAGTATGAGCAGATGGCCTAGTGGTCAGCGATAGACTTTTACTCCAGGGGTAAGTGGTTCGAGCCCAGTTGAGGGTTACATTAAAAAACAAGATGTGTTTGTGAAACACAATGTCCCCCTATATGATATTTGACCTTGTAAGATGACATTGACCTTGTGAAGGATGACCTTGACCTTTCACCACTCAAAATATGCAGCTCCATGAGATACACATGCATGCCAAATATCAAGTTGCTATCTTCAATATTGCAAAAGTATTCATAAATTAAGCGATTTGGGCCACATATATTTGACCTCTGACCTTGAAGGATGTCCTTGACCTTGACCTTTCACCACTCAAAATGTGCAGCTCCATGAGATGCACATGCATGCCAAATATCAAGTTGCTATCTTCAATATTGCAAAAGTATTTATAAAATAAGCAATTTGGGCCACATATATTTGACCTCTGACCTTGAAGGATGACCTTGACCTTGACCTTTCACCACTCAAAATGTGCAGCTCCATAATATACACATGCATGCCAAATATCAAATTGCTATCTTCAATATTGCAAAAGTATTCATAAAATGAGCGATTTTGGCCACATATATTTGACCTCTGACCTTGAAGGATGACCTTGACCTTGACCTTTCACCACTCAAAATGTGCAGCTTCATGAGATACACATGCATGCCAAATATGAAGTTGCTATCTTCAATATAGCAAAAGTTATTGCAAAATGTTAAAGTTGGCGCAAACAGACAGACCAACAGACAGACCAACAGACAGACCAGCAGACAGACCAACAGACCAACAGACAGGGCAAAAACAATATGGTAGTGGGGGACATAAAAAAAAATCACTAGACTTTAGTTCCAATGTTTACATTCATCAATATAAACTAGCATTTGATGACAAACTTCAATACATGCCAAAATCTGTGAAAAGGTCCCTTTAACATCAAAGTGGTAAATGATTTCCGGCAAAATCCTGTTTCCTCCAACACTAAACAATTAGTTTATTAAACCAAACACTCTAAAATTTAACTTAAGCTTTGCTTGAAAGTATGAACTGTATAAATCACGACTCTGAGCCTCATGTCTGGTAGGATAACCTGCCTCTGAATGAACCAGGTTTACGTCAGTAGACTCGACTGTCAATGAAACTTTGCTATAATCAACATCTCACAACAATGCACAGGACTCAATATTTGATACACAATCCCCAATTATAAAAATCTGAGTTTTATAAATGCTCAAATGATAATCAGTACAGGTAATTTTTTTGGCTGTTTTCATTCTACACCGAAATTGGTTACATACTCAAGGTTGGCGCTAAATATATATAGGGAAAAAAATTAGAAGCCAAATTTCAGCGTTGTGATGGCGACCCCCATCATAACCTTATTTGCTCTACATATTAGTGTACCTGAAACTGTGAGCTGTAGACTAACAAAGAATGAAAATCATAATAGTTTTTAGCCTAAATGTATTGGTATCGACAAACATTGTTTTTAATTATCAATAAAACCACATTTAAATGAAATATTTTTTACATGAAATTTTAATGCTTCATTTTATTTAGTTTTATTTAATATTTATTCATTTTAAGGTATTTCCCCGTATCAACAAGAACTGTATATAATGCCAGAGCCTTGCCCAAGATTGTTTGCAGATGCTCTGGTCTTTAATTGGGCCAGTCTTGTGATGGGTAACTCCTATCCGCCCCCTCTCACCAATATTTGTTATTGTACTTGTCAAAACAACATAGTCTGATGCTTGAATTGGGTCACATTATGGTAAGGAACTTCTCAAATTGGTCCAATAACTGAAAAGCAATTAATTTTAAACAAAAAGCTTTATTCATGTCAATACAGGCACACAATAATTGGTCACACATCAAAGGCTGTTATATGTTCAGAAGCCAAATGCTGGTCATTGTCTATGCATTTTCAGGGGCGTAGCTGGGCTGATTTTCAGTGTACGCAAACGGCATGGAAGGGGGGTCCGGAAATTTATCTCTTCGTAGCCGTACGTGCATTCTAGAGAGTTTTCAGACAATGTTATAGTACAAAATATGCCGTGATAAACTCTGATATGATACCGTTTATCTTTGATTTTAAAACGTGATTGTCCTTTATTAAAAATATATGCCTGTGGTAGGATTCAAACTCGCATCGCTAGATTACTAGTTTTCCACTCTAACCACTGAGCCATAGAAGCAATTGCGTAAGACAAAGAATTAAATCAATATATAATCAAATGCTTGATATAATTAAAAAAAACAGCTTTTCCATATTTTGATTTAATGATTAAAATATAATAGACTAGTTTTAATTCAACATTGTAAATTTTTTTTTATAATAGATCTACAATTACTTTTATGCTACAGTAAATTAAACATTCCATGGACATGTCGATCTTGTGATAAAATTGTGGTTTAAGGCGTAAGTTTGGCGACAATTAATTGTTGCATTTACTTTTTCAGTTATTTAAAATAGAAATCTACCTTGTAGGAAATGTGAAATGTATCACGTCAGTCCATTCTTTCGTCAAAAGACCTATCTTTATTAATTTTTCATTTATATGGAAATTTTCTGCGAAAACATCACAATACGGCAGGCTATGTTTATGTTCATCCGCCATTTTGAAAACTGCCGTGTAGTGTTTAAGCCTAAATCATTAATATCAGCCAATAAGTAGTCAGCTCAAGCATTTAGCCTTAAACACTACATGCCACATGAAAAACTTTTTTTGGACACAAGGGGCGTAACTAAGATAGATCTACCAGCATCTAAAATAATTACATATTAATTAACACAGTTTGTGCCCCTTTAATCGCATACGATTACAGTAGGTTAGTGTTAGGGGTTTTTAAGTGAATGGAGCAAATCGTAAATAATGAATTAATACCTGATCTTTAAAACATGTGACTTTTGTCGAATATTACTGACTTTATTGAATGCCTTGGACCTGACCCTCTTAGGTTTATGTTTTTATTGCATTTTTTGACCACTTTATTTTTCCATTTATGCCAAAGAATTGTACTCAAATGAGTACTTGAGTACGCCTGTCTATGCCGCTGATTTTGCACACATTCATGTAGTTAATTTTGTTAATTACATTTTCTGTACTTTGTTAGTAGTTTGGAAAGCAGTTGTAGATGAATTGATGCACTGTGTGACAATCTATATCAACTTTCATAAATATATTGGACCCACCCACTTATGTTAGTAGGTCACATTGGATGCAAGGTTTGTGGAGCAAACTTCTTCCACATTTCTCAAGCCATTTTAATTGAAACATAAAATATGTCATTGACATGAAGTTTGAATGTCAAAGAGATCCCCAATGATCAGCACTCTTATCTAAGTGCATTTGAAGACAATGGTGACAACGCAGAGCAGGAGATATTTATTAAATTGCATTTTTGACAAAAGGCCTTTGCAAACAGCGTAGACCCAGATGAGATGCTGCATGATGCGGCGTCTCATCTGGGTCTGCGCTGTTTGCTTAAAGGAATTTATGTAAAAAATATCTTAAATTATAGAAATAAATATAAACACTGTATTATGTGAATTGGGAGTAAGACATCAAACTGGGAATGGGCATCAATTTGGTGGTTTTTTCAAACAAAACTATTCATTTCATGATCTAAATGTATTTTTGTACTATTTTATCTATACTTCAAGCTTAATAAGCAATTTTCTATGACTTTTTCATTAACAGTGATTGTTTTTATGACCCCCACCACTATTGTGGGGGACATATTGTTTTTGCCCTGTCTGTTGCTTTGTTTGTTTGTTTGTTTGTTTGCTCCATCTTTAACATTTTGCAATAACTTTTGCAATATTGAAGATAGCAACTTCATACTTGGCATGCATGTGTATCTTATGGAGCTGCACATTTTGAATGGTGAAAGGTCAAGGTTTGGGTCATCATTCAAGGTCAAAGGTCAAATGTATGGGTCAAAATTGCTAATTTAATGTACACTTTTGCAATATTGAAGATAGCAACTTGATATTTGGCATGCATGTGTATCTCATGGAGCTGCACATTGTGAGTGGTGAAAGGTCAAGGTCAAGATCATCCTTCAAGGTCAAAGGTCCAATATATGGGGACATAGTGTTTCACAAACACATTTGTTGTTTTAAAATTTGAACTGTAGTTTTTAACTGTGGTCATGCGCCACATGGACACAGTTTCATTTTATAAGGATTTAAAAAAAATCAATAAAAATCCAGTTTTGTAGTAAAATCAATTAAAATGATGTTATCATATATGCAAGTTTATATTTTAATTATAATTTGTAAAACAAAATAAATACAACTGTTGAAAAAACTCAATTTATTCCCAAATTGATGTCTTATTCCAACTTCACATAATACTGTGTTATATACTAGACATCCCTAATTTTGGAAATAAAATGATCAAATTTAGAAGGATGGGAGAGTCCACTTGGCATAAATGGGTTAAGCAGGAAAAATACTTATTGACCTGCCTTATGCCTAGGATGTGGCTCAGAGAATGGTGGTGCTGCTGATTATGGCAGCCAAATTCTGTTGCTGCAGTTGCTGCCTGGTGATGCTGCTGCTGATGATAACAGCCAAATGCTGCTGCAGTTTGTGCCTGGTGATGATGTTGCTGATGATGACATACACACTGCTGCTGCAGTTGGAGCCTGGTGGTGGTGCTGCTGATGATGACAGTCAAATTCTGCTGCTGCAGTTGATGCCTGATGATGGTGCTGTATTATACATCTTCATACCTACGCAATTGCAAACTTAAAATTTGACCATAAAATAACTTTAACTGGAGTATCATTCAATGTCTGATAAATAATGCAAGAAAGATTTTTAGACTTTAAACATTTTTTTAGACTTTAATTCTGTTATTTATTAGGAAATTATTTAATTTTGTTCACGATACATAGGCAATTGCCATAACAGTCTGAGTGTTGAAAAGAATGGCAGTAAAAGGATTGTTGACACTTGTAATGTTGTTTAAGAGACTTTAAATGATTAGTTTAAACATATTTATTTTAGCTCGATTGCATTGAAAGCCTCAGGCTTATTGAAAGGCTCTAAGAGTCCGTTTCCTGGGCCTAGAACCAGTACTTGGTGTCATTTGGGGGAGATCTAAAGAACGTTCCCACAGTGGGGATCGAACCCATGACCTCCCGGTCGCTAGGAGGACACTATATCTATTACACCACGGCGACTGCTTTATTTGCTGTTTTAGGGACATAATGTTTGACCTATTATTTCAGGTGTCGTTTTGCCATATCCATGTTCACATGTTCACATGTTTGATTCAGATATGCAGCTGACAAGTTGGATTGATTGAACATGATCCTGTCTCACCAAGACTGAGCTGAGCCTGATCATCTTGTGCACGTTCTCATGAAGAAAGAAAGCTACCACGAGATTGCAGATTCGGACTATTTGAGATAATTCATTAGGATTGAAGCTCTCTTTGATGTCATGGGAGTCATGTTTGTGTTATGCTCATCTGAGCAGAAAGTGCTCATATTGAGCTATTGTGGCTTTTCGGAGTCTACTACACACATCTACTACTACATACAACTGACTACTAAATACAATTGACTACTGCATGTTAAGTTCTCTCAATGATGGCGTCTTAATTTCTCTCAATGATGGCGTCTTATTTTCTCTCAGTAATCGCGTATAAGTTCTCTCTGTTCTCTTAGTGTAAAGTTCTCTCAGTGGTCGCGTCTTTAGTTCTCTCAATGATCGCGTATAAGTTCCTAAGTTCTCTCAGTGTTAAGTTCTCTCAATGATGGCGTCTTAATTTCTCTCAGTGATTGCGTCTTAATTTCTCTCAGTGATCGCGTCTTATTTTCTATCAGTGATCGCGTATAAGTTCTCTATGTTCTCTTGCTGTTAAGTTCTCTAAGTGATTGCGTGTTAAGTTCTCTCAATAATCGCGTCTTAAGTTCTCTCAGTGATCGCGTACAAGTTCTTTAAGTTCTATCAGTGTTAAGTTCTCTCATTGACCGCGTGTTAATTTCTCTCTGTGATCGCGTGTCTCTCAGTGATCGCATCTTAATTTGTCTCAGTAATCGCGCATAAGTTCTCTATGTTATCTCATTGTTACGTTCTCTCAGTGATCATGTCTAAATTTCATTTAGTGATTATGTATAAGTTCTCTTTATTCTCACATTGTTAAGTTCTCTCAATGATCGCGTCTTATTTTCTATCAGTGATCGCGTATAAGTTCTCTATGTTCTCTTGCTGTTAAGTTCGCTCAGTGATCGCATCTTAATTTGTCTCAGTAATCGCGCAGAAGTTCTCTATGTTATCTCATTGTTACGTTCTCTCAGTGATCGTATCTAAATTTCATTTAGTGATTATGTTTAAGTTCTCTTTATTCTCACATTGTTAAGTTGTCTCAATGATCGCGTCTTAAGTTCTCTCAGTGATCGCGTATAAGTTCTCTATGTTCTCTCATTGTAAAGTTCTCTCAGTGATAGCGTCTCAATTTTTCTCAGTGATCGTGTATATGTTCTCTTTGTTCTCTCAGTACTAAGTTCTCTCAGTGATTGCATATAAGTTCTCTAAGTACTCTCAGTGTTAAGTTCTCTCAATGATTGCGTCTTAAGTTCTCTCAGTTATCGGGTATAAGTGCTCTAAGTTCTAGCAGTGTTAAGTTCTCTTAATGATAAAATCTTTATTTCTCTCGGTGATCGTGTCTTATTTTATCTCAGTAATGGCGTATAAGTTCTCTATGTTCTCTCAGTGTTAAGTTCTCTCAGTAATCACGTGTTAAGTTCTCTCAATGATTGCGTAAGTTCTCTCATTGACCACATGTTAATTTCTCTCTGTGATCGCGTCTTAATTTCTCTCAGTAATCGCGTATAAGTTTCTATGTTCTCTCATTGTTAAGTTCTCTCAGTGATCGTGTCTAAGTTTCTCTCAGTGACCGCGTATAAGTTCTCTTTGTTCTCTCAGTGTTAAGTTCTCTCAGTGACTGCGTCTTTAGTTCTCTCAGTGGTCGCTTCTTATTTTCCTTCAGTAATCGCGTATAAGTTTTCTATGTTCTCTCAGTGTTAAGTTCTCTCAGTGATCGCGTCTTAAGTTCTCTCAGTTATCGCGTATAAGTTCTCTATGTTCTCTCATTGTTAAGTTCTCCCTGTCATCACGTCTTATTTTCTCTCAGTGATGGCGTCTTATTTTCTCTCAGTAATTGCGAAGTAGTTCTCTATGTTCTCTCAGTAATAAGTTCTCTCAGTAATTGCGTGTTAAGTTCTCTCAATGATTGCATCTTAATTTTTCTCAGTGATCGTGTATACGTTCTTTAAGTCCTCTCAGTGTTAAGTTCTCTCATTGACCACATGTTAATTTCTCTCTGTGATTGCATGTTAAGTTCTCTCAGTGATCGCGTCTTACTTTGTCTCAGTAATCGTGTATAGGTTTTCTATGTTCTCTCATTGTTAAGTTTTCTCAGTGATCGCATCTAAATTTCTCTCAGTGACCGCGTATAAGTTCCTTTTGTTCTCTCAATGATTGTGTCTTTAGTACTCTCAGTGTTCGCGTCTTATTTTCTCTCAGAAATCGCGTATAAGTTCTCTATGTTCTCTCAGTGTAAGTTCTCTCAGTGATCGCGTCTTAAGTTCTCTCAGTTATCAGGTATAAGTGCTCTTATGTTCTCTCATTGTAAAGTTCTCTCAGTGATTGCATCTTATTTTTTCTCAGTGATCGCGTCTTATTTTCTCTCAGTAATTGCCTATAAGTTCTCTATGTTCTCTCAGTATTAAATTCTCTCAGTGATCGCGTGTTAAAATCTCTCAGTGATGGCGTCTTAAGTTCTCTCAGTGATCGGGTATAAGTTTTTAGGTTCTCGCAGTGTTAAGTTCTCTAATTGACCGTATGTTAATTTCTCTTTGTGATCGCGTCTTAATTTCTCAGTAATCGCGTATAGAATCTCTATGTTCTCTCAGTGTTAAGTTCTCTCAGTGATCGAGTCTAAATTTATCTCATTGACCTATTATGAGTTCTCTGTGTTCTCTCAGTGTTAAGTTCTCTCAATGATTGTGTCTTTAGTTCTCTAAGTGGTCGCGTCTTATTTTCTCTCAGAAATTGAATATAAGTTCTCTATGTTCTCTAAGTGTTAAGTTCTCTCAATGATCGCGTCTTTAGTTCTCTCAGTTATCGCGTGTTAAGTGCTCTTATATTCTTTCATTGTAAAGTTCTCTCAGTGGTCGCGTCTTATTTTTTCTCAGTGATCGCGCCTTAAGTTCTCTGATTTTTGTTCTCTCAGTGTTAAGTTCTCTCAGTGATCGCGTATAAGTTCTCTAAGTGTTTAGTTCTCTGAAAGATTGCGTCTTAAGTTCTCTCAGTTATCGCGTATAAGTGCGCTAAGTTCTCTCTTTGACTGCGTGTTAATTTGTCTCTCTGATTGTGTGTTCAGTTCTAACCTAATTTCTCTCAATATTTGCGTATAAGTTTTCTATGTTCTCTCATTGTTGGCACATTTGTGTTCTCTTATTGTTCATTTCTCTCAGTGGTCGCGTATAAATTTTCTTTAATCTCTCAGTGTTAAGTTCTCTCAGTGATCGCGTATAAATTCTCTAAGTTCGCTCAGTGTTTAGTTCTCTCAATGATCGCGTTTTAGTTCTGTCAGTTATCGTGTATAAGTGTGCTAAGTTCTCTCAGTGTTAAGTTCTCTCATTGACCGCGTGTTAATTTGTCACTGTGATTGCGTGTTAAATTCTAACTAAGTTGTAACCTAATTTCTCTCAATAATCGCGTATAAGTTCATTATGTTCTCTCATTGTTCAGTTCTCTCAGTGGTCGCATATAAGTTTTCTTTGTTCTCTCAGTGTTAAGTTTTCTCAGTGATCGCGTATAAGTTCTCTAAGTTATCTCAGTGTTTAGTTCTCTCAATGATCACATCTTAAGTTCTCTCAGTTATTGCGTATAAGTAAGCCAAGTTCTCTCAGTGTTAAGTTCTCTCATTGACCACGTGTTCATTTGTCTCTATGATCGCGTGTTAAATTCTAACTAAGTTGTAACCTAATTTCTCTCAATAATCGCGTATAAGTTCATTATGTTCTCTCATTGTTCAGTTCTCTCAGTGGTCGCATATAAGTTTTCTTTGTTCTCTCAGTGTTAAGTTTTCTCAGTGATCGCGTATAAGTTCTCTAAGTTATCTCAGTGTTTAGTTCTCTCAATGATCACATCTTAAGTTCTCTCAGTTATTGCGTATAAGTAAGCCAAGTTCTCTCAGTGTTAAGTTCTCTCATTGACCACGTGTTCATTTGTCTCTATGATCGCGTGTTAAATTCTAACTAAGTTGTAACCTAATTTCTCTCAATAATCGCGTATTTGTGTTCTCTCATTGTTCATTTCTCTCAGTGGTCGTGTATAAGTTTTCTTTGTTCTCTCAGTGTTAAGTTCTCTCAGTGATCGCGTATAAGTTCTCTAAGTTATCTCAGTGTTTAGTTCTCTCAATGATCGTGTCTTAAGTTCTCTCAGTAATCGTGTATAAGTAAGTTAAGTTCTCTCAGTGTTAAGTTCTCTCATTGACCGCGTGTTAATTTGTCTCTGTAATCGCGTGTTAAATTCTAACTAAGTTGTAACCTAATTTCTCTCAATTATCGCTTATATGTTCATTATGTTCTCTCATTGTTCAGTTCTCTCAGTGGTCGCGTATAAGTTTTCTTTGTTCTCTCAGTGTTAAGTTCTCTCCGTAATCACGTATAAGTTCTCTAAGTTCTCTCAGTGTTTAGTTCTCTCAATGATCGCGTCTTAAGTTCTCTCAGTTATCGCGTATAAGTAAGCTAAGTTCTCTCAGTGTTAAGTTCTCTAATTGACCGCGTGTTTATTTGTCTCTGTGATCGCGTGTTAAGTTCTAACTAAGTTGTAACCTAATTTCTCTCAATAATCGCGTATAAGTTCATTATGATTTCTCATTGTTCATGTCTCTCAGTGGTCGCGTATAAGTTTTCTTTTTTTTCTCAGTGTTAAGTTTTCTCAGTGATTGCGTATAAGTTCTCTAAGTTCTCTCAGTGTTTAGTTCTCTCAATGATCGCGTCTTAAGTTCTCTCAGTTATCGCGTATAAGTAAGCTAAGTATTTCAGTGTTCAGTTCTCTAATTGACCGCGTGTTAATTTGTCTATGTGATTGCGTATTAAATTGTAACTAAGTTGTAACCTAATTTCTCTCAATAATCGCGTATTTGTGTTCTCTCATTGTTCATTTCTCTCAGTGGTCGCGTATAAGTTTTCTTTGTTCTCTCAGTGTTAAGTTCTCTCAGTGATCGCGTATAAGTTCTCTAAGTTCTCTCAGTGTTTAGTTCTCTCAATGATCGCATCTTAAGTTCTCTCAGTTATGGCGTATAAGTGCGCTAAGTTCTCTTAGTGTTAAGTTCTCAAATTGACCGCGTGTTAATTTGTCTCTGTGATTGCGTGTTAAATACTAACTAAGTTGTAACCTAATTTTTCTCAATAATCGCATATTAGTTCATTATGTTCTCTCATTGTTCAGTTCTCTCAGTGATCGCGTATAAGTTCTCTAAGTTCTCTCAGTGTTTAGTTCTCTCAATGATCGCGTCTTAAGTTCTCTCAGTTATCGCGTATAAGTAAGCTAAGTTCTCACAGTGTTAAGTTCTGTCATTGACAGCGTGTTAATTTGTCTCTGTGATCGCCAGTTAAGTTCTAAGTAAGTTGTAACCTAATTTCTCTCAATAATCGCGTATAAGTTCATTATGTTCTCTCATTGTTCAGTTCTCTCAGTTGTCGCGTATAAGTTTTCTTTGTTCTCTCAGTGTTAAGTTCTCTCAGTTATCACAAATAAGTAAGCTAAGTTCTCTCAGTGTTAGGTTCTCTCATTGACTGCGTGTTAATTTTTCTTTGTGATCGCGTGTTAAGTTCTAACAAAGTTGTAACTTATTTTTTCTCCATTATTGCTTATAAATTCTCTATGTTCTCTCATTGTTAAGCTCTCTCAGTGGTCGCCTATAAGTTTTCTTTGTTCTCTCAGTGTTAAGTTCTCTCATTGACCGCGTGTTAATTTGTCTCTGTGATTTCGTGTTAAGTTGTAACTAAGTTGTAACCTAATTTCTCTCAATAATCGCGTATAAGTTCATTATGTTCTCTCATTGTTCAGTTCTCTCAGTGGTCGCATATAAGTTTTCTTTGTTCTCTCAGTGTTAAGTTCTCTCAATGATCGCATATAAGTTCTCTAAGTTCTCTCAGTGTTTAGTTCTCTCAATGATCGTGTCTTAAGTTCTCTCAGTGATCGCGTACAAGTTCTCTAAGTTCTCTCAGTGTTTAGTTCTCTCAATGATCGCGTCTTAGTTCTCTCAGTTATCGCGTATAAGTAAGCTAAGTTCTCTCAGTGTTAAGTTCTCTCATTGACCGCGTGTTAATTTGTCTCTGTGATTGCGTGTTAAATTCTAACTAAGTTGTAACCTAATTTCTCTCAATAATCGCGTATAAGTTCATTATGCTGTCTCATTGTTCAGTTCTCTCAGTGGTCGCGTATAAGTTTTCTTTGTTCTCTCAGTGTTAAGTTCTCTCAATGATCGTGTATAAGTTCTCTAAGTTCTCTCAGTGTTAAGTTCTATCAATGATCGCGTCTTTAGTTCTCTCAGTTATCGCGTGTTAAGTGCTCTTATGTTCTTTCAATTTTAAGTTCTCTCAGTGGTCGCGTCTTATTTTTTCTCAGTGATCGCGCCTTAAGTTCTCTGATTTTTGTTCTCTCAGTGTTAAGTTCTCTCAGTGATCGCGTATAAGTTCTCTAAGTGTTTAGTTCTCTGAAAGATTGCGTCTTAAGTTCTCTCAGTTATCGCGTATAAGTGCGCTAAGGTCTCTCTTTGACTGCGTGTTAATTTGTCTCTCTGATTGCGTGTTCAGTTCTAACCTAATTTCTCTCAATAATTGCGTATAAGTTTTCTATGTTCTCTCATTGTTGGCACATTTGTGTTCTCTTATTGTTCATTTCTCTCAGTGGTCGCGTATAAGTTTTCTTTGTTCTCTCAGTGTTAAGTTCTCTCAGTGATCGCGTATAAATTCTCTAAGTTCGCTCAGTGTTAAGTTCTCTCAATGATCGCGTCTTAAGTTCTGTCAGTTATCGCGTATAAGTGCTCTAAGTTCTCTCAGTGTTAAGTTCTCTCATTGACCGCGTGTTAATTTGTCACTGTGATTGCGTGTTAAATTCTAACTAAGTTGTAACCTAATTTCTCTCAATAATCGCGTATAAGTTCATTATGTTCTCTCATTGTTCAGTTCTCTCAGTGGTCGCGTATAAGTTTTCTTTGTTCTCTCAGTGTTAAGTTCTCTCATTGACCACATGTTAATTTGTCTCTATGATCGCGTGTTAAATTCTAACTAAGTTGTAACCTAATTTCTCTCAATAATCGCGTATTTGTGTTCTCTCATTGTTCATTTTTCTCAGTGGTCGTGTATAAGTTTTCTTTGTTCTCTCAGTGTTAAGTTCTCTCAGTGATCGCGTATAAGTTCTCTAAGTTATCTCAGTGTTTAGTTCTCTCAATGATCGCGTCTTAAGTTCTCTCAGTAATCGTGTATAAGTAAGTTAAGTTCTCTCTGTGTTAAGTTCTCTCATTGACCGCGTGTTAATTTGTCTCTGTGATCGCTTGTTAAATTCTAACTAAGTTGTAACCTAATTTCTCTCAATAATCGCTTATATGTTCATTATGTTCTCTCATTGTTCAGTTCTCTCAGTGGTCGCGTATAAGTTTTCTTTGTTCTCTCAGTGTTAAGTTCTCTCAATGATCGCGTATAAGTTCTCTCAGTTCTCTCAGTGTTTAGTTCTCTCAGTGTTTATTTCTCTCAATGATCGCGTCTTAAGTTCTCTCAGTTATCGCATATAAGTAAGTTAAGTTTTCTTAGTGTTAGGTTTTTTATTGACCGCGTGTTAATTTTTCTTTGTGATCGCGTATTAAGTTCTAACTAAGTTGTAACCTAATTTCTCTCAATAATCGCGTATAAGTTCATTATGTTCTCTCATTGTTCAGGTCTCTCAGTGGTCATGTATAAGTTTTCTTTGTTCTCTCGGTGTTAAGTTCTTTCAGTGATCGCGTAGAAGTTCTCTAAGTTCTCTCAGTGTTTAGTTCTCTCAATGATCGCGTCTTTAGTTCTCTCAGTTATCGCATATAAGTAAGCTAAGTTCTCTCAGTGTTAAGTTCTCTTACTGACCGCGTGTTAATTTGTCTATGTGATCACGTGTTAAATTCTAACTAAGTTGTAACCTAATTTCTCTCAATAATTGCGTATTTGTGTTCTCTTATTGTTCATTTCTCTCAGTGGTCGCGTATAAGTTTTCTTTGTTCTCTCAGTGTTAAGTTCTCTAAGTGATCGTGTATAAGTTCTCTAAGTTCTCTCATTGTTTATTTCTCTCAATGATCGCGTCTTAAGTTCTCTCAGTTATCGCGTATAAGTGCGCTAAGTTCTCTCAGTGTTAAGTTCTCTTATTGACCGCGTGTTAATTTGGTTCTGTGATTGCGTGTTAAATTCTAACTAAGTTGTAACTTAATTTTTCTCAATAATCGCATATAAGTTCATTATGTTTTCTCATTGTTCAGTTCTCTCAGTGGTCGCGTATAAATTTTCTTTTTTTTCTCAGTGTTAAGTTTTTTCAATGATTGCGTATAAGTTCTCTAAGTTCTCTCAGTGTTTAGTTCTCTCAATGATCGCGTCTTAAGTTCTCTCAGTTATCGCCTATAAGTAAGCTAAGTTCTTTCAGTGTTCAGTTCTCTCATTGACCGCGTGTTAATTTGTCTATGTGATTGCGTATTAAATTGTAACTAAGTTGTAACCTAATTTCTCTCAATAATCGCGTATTTGTGTTCTCTCATTATTCATTTCTCTCAGTGGTCGCGTATAAGTTTTCTTTGTTCTCTCAGTGTTAAGTTCTCTCAATGATCGCGTATAAGTTCTCTAAGTTCTCTCAGTGTTTAGTTCTCTCAATGATCGCGTCTTAAGTTCTCTCAGTTATCGCGTATAAGTAAGCTAAGTTCTCTCAGTGTTAAGTTCTCTCATTGACCGCGTGTTAATTTGTCTCTGTGATTGCTTGTTAAATTCTAACTAAGTTGTAACCTAATTTCTCTCAATAATCGCGTATAAGTTCATTATGTTCTCTTATTGTTCAGTTCTCTCAGTGGTAGCATATAAGTTTTCTCTGTTCTCTCAGTGTTAAGTTCTCTCAATGATCGCGTATAAGTTCTCTCAGTTCTCTCAGTGTTTAGTTCTCTCAATGATCGCGTCTTAAGTTCTCTCAGTTATCGCATATAAGTCAGTTAAGTTTTCTTAGTGTTAGGTTTTTCATTGACCGCGTGTTAATTTTTCTTTGTGATCGCGTATTAAGTTCTAACTAAGTTGTAACCTAATTTCTCTCAATAATCGCGTATAAGTTCATTATGTTCTCTCATTGTTCAGTTCTCTCGGTGGTCGCGTATAAGTTTTCTTTGTTCTCTCGGTGTTAAGTTCTTTCAGTTATCGCGTAGAAGTTCTCTAAGTTCTCTCAGTGTTTAGTTCTCTCAATGATCGCTTCTTTAGTTCTCTCAGTTATCGCATATAAGTAAGCTAAGTTCTCTCAGTGTTAAGTTCTCTTATTGACCGCGTGTTAATTTGTCTATGTGATCACGTGTTAAATTCTAACTAAGTTGTAACCTAATTTCTCTCAATAATCGCGTATTTGTGTTCTCTCATTGTTCATTTCTCTCAGTGGTCGCGTATAAGTTTTCTTTGTTCTCTCAGTGTTAAGTTCTCTAAGTGATCGTGTATAAGTTCTCTCATTGTTTATTTCTCTAAATGATCGCGTCTTAAGTTCTCTCAGTTATCGCGTATAAGTGCGCTAAGTTCTCTCAGTGTTAAGTTCTCTTATTGACCGCGTGTTAATTTGTCTCTGCGATTGCGTGTTAAATTTAAACTAAGTTGTAACCTAATTTTTCTCAATAATCGCATATAAGTTCATTATGTTCTCTCATTGTTCAGTTCTCTCAGTGATCGCGTATAAGTTCTCTAAGTTCTCTCAGTGTTAAGTTCTCTCAATGATCGCGTATAAGTTCATTATATTCTCTCATTGTTCAGTTCTCTCAGTGGTCGCATATAAGTTTTCTTTGTTCTCTCAGTGTTAAGTTCTATCAATGATCGCGTATAAGTTCTCTAAGTTCTCTCAGTGTTTAATTCTCTCAATGATCGCATCTCAAGTTCTCTCAGTTATCGCGTATAAGTAAGCTAAGTTCTCTCAGTGTTAAGTTCTCTCAGTGATCGCGTATAAGTTCTCTAAGTTCTCTCATTGTTTAATTCTCTCAATGATCGCGTCTTAAGTTCTCTCAGTTATCGCGTATAAGTAAGCTAAGTTCTCTCAGTGGTAAGTTCTCTCATTGACCGTGTGTTAATTTGTCTATGTGATCGTGTGTTAATTTCTAAGTAAGTTGTAACCTAATTTCTCTCAATAATCGCGTATAAGTTCATTATGTTCTCTAATTGTTCAGTTCTCTCAGTTGTCCCCTATAAGTTTTCTTTGTTCTCTCAGTGTTAAGTTCTCTCAGTGATCGCGTATAAGTTCTCTAAGTTCTCTCAGGGTTTAGTTCTTTCAATGAACGCCTCTAAAGTTCTCTCAGTTATCACGTATAAGTAAGCTAAGTTCTCTCAGTGTTAGAATCTCTCATTGACTGCGTGTTAATTTTTCTTTGTGATCGCGTGTTAAGTTCTAACTAAGTTGTAACTTAATTTTTCTCAATTATCGCGTATAAGTACTCTATGTTCTCTCATTGTTAAGCTCTCTCAGTGGTCGCCTATAAGTTATCTTTGTTCTCTCAGTGTTAAGTTCTCTCATTGACCGCGTGTTAATTTGTCTCTGTGATTTCGTGTTAAGTTGTAACTAAGTTGTAACCTAATTTCTCTCAATAATCGCGTATAAGTTCATTATGTTCTCTCATTGTTTAGTTCTCTCAGTTGTCGCGTTTAAGTTTTCTTTGTTCTCTCAGTGTTAAGTTCTGTCAATGATCGCTTATAAGTTCTCTAAGTTCTCTTAGTGTTTAGTTCTCTCAATGATCGTGTCTTAAGTTCTCTCAGTGATCGGGTACAAGTTCTCTAAGTTCTCTCAGTGTTTAGTTCTCTCAATGATCTCGTCTTAAGTTCTCTCAGTTATCGCGTATAAGTAAGCTAAGTTCTCTCAGTGTTAAGTTCTCTCATTGACCGCGTGTTAATTTGTCTCTGTGATTGCTTGTTAAATTCTAACTAAGTTGTAACCTAATTTCTCTCAATAATCGCGTATTAGTTCATTATGTTCTCTTATTGTTCAGTTCTCTCAGTGGTAGCATATAAGTTGTCTTTGTTCTCTCAGTGTTAAGTTCTCTCAATGATCGCATATAAGTTCTCTCTGTTCTCTCAGTGTTTAGTTCTCTCAATGATCGCGTCTTAAGTTCTCTCAGTTATCGCATATAAGTAAGTTAAGTTTTCTTAGTGTTAGGTTTTTCATTGACCACGTGTTAATTTTTCTTTGTGATCGCGTATTAAGTTTTAACTAAGTTGTAACCTAATTTCTCTCAATAATTGCGTATAAGTTTATTATGTTCTCTCATTGTTCAGGTCTCTCAGTGGTCGCGTATAAGTTTTCTTTGTTCTCTCGGTGTTAAGTTCTTTCAGTGATCGCGTAGAAGTTCTCTAAGTTCTCTCAGTGTTTAGTTCTCTCAATGATCGCGTCTTTAGTTCTCTCAGTTATCGCATATAAGTAAGCTAAGTTCTCTCAGTGTCAAGTTCTCTTATTGACCGCATGTTAATTTGTCTATGTGATCACGTGTTAAATTCTAACTAAGTTGTAACCTAATTTCTCTCAATAATCGCGTATTTGTGTTCTCTCATTGTTCATTTCTCTCAGTGGTCGCGTATAAGTTTTCTTTGTTCTCTCAGTGTTAAGTTCTCTAAGTGATCGTGTATAAGTTCTCTCATTGTTTATTTCTCTCAATGATCGCGTCTTAAAGTTTTCTCAGTTATCGTGTATAAGTAAGCTAAGTTCTCTCATTGACTGCGTGTTAATTTGTCTCTGCGATCGCGTGTTAAATTCTAACTAAGTTGTAACCTAATTTCTCTCAATAATCGCGTATAAGTTCATTATGTTCTCTCATTGTTCAGTTTTATCAGTGGTCGCGTATAAGTTTTCTTTGTTCTCTCAGTGTTAAGTTCTCTCAGTGATCGCGTAGAAGTTCTCTAAGTTCTCTCAGTGTTTAGTTCTCTCAATGATCGCGTCTTAAGTTTGCTCTGTTATCGCGTATAAGTAAGCTAAGTTCTCTCAGTGTTAAGTTCTCTCATTGACCGTGTGTTAATTTGTCTCTGCGATCGCGTGTTAAGTTCTAACTAAGTTGTAGCCTAATTTTTCTCAATAATCGCGTATAAGTTCATTATGTTCTCTGATTGTTCAGTTCTCTCAGTGGTCGCATATAAGTTTTCTTTGTTCTCTCAGTGTTAAGTTCTCTCAGTGATCGCGTATAAGTTCTCTAAGTTCTCTCAGTGTTAAGTTCTTTCAATGATCGCGTCTTAAGTTCTCTCAGTTATCGCATATAAGTAAGCTTAGTTCTCTCAGTGTTAAGTTCTCTCATTGACTGCGTGTTAATTTGTCTCTGTGATCACGCGTTAAATTCTAACTTAGTTATAACCTAATTTCTCTCAATAATCGCGTATTTGTGTTCTCTCATTGTTCATTTCTCTCAGTGGTAACGTATAAGTTTTCTATGTTCTCTCAGTGTTAAGTAATCTCAGTGATTGCGTATATGTTCTCTAAGTTCTCTCAGTGTTTAGTTCTCTCAATGATCGCGTCTTAAGTTCTCTCAGTTATCGCGTATAAGTGCGCTCAGTTCTCTCAGTATTAAGTTCTCTCATTGACCGCGTGTTAATTTGTCTCTGTGATTGCGTGTTGAAATTCTAACTAAGTTGTAACCGAATTTTTCTCAATAATCACTATAAGTTCATTATGTTCTCTCATTGTTCAGTTCTCTCAATGGTCGCGTATAAGTTTTCTTTGTTCTCTCAGTGTTAAGTTCTCTCAATGATCGCGTATAAGTTCTCTAAGTTCTCTCAGTGTTTAGTTCTCTCAATGATCGCGTCTTAAGTTCTCTCAGTTATCGCGTATAAGTAAGCTAAGTTCTCTCAGTGTTAAGTTCTCTCATTGACCGCCAGTTAATTTGTCTCAGTGATTGCGTGTTAAATTCTAACTAAGTTGTAACCTAATTTCTCTCGATAATCGCGTATAAGTTCATTATGTTGTCTCATTGTTCAGTTCTCTCAGTGGTCGCGTATAAGTTTTCTTTGTTCTCTCAGTGTTTAGTTCTCTCAATGATCGCGTATAAGTTCTGTCAGTTCTCTCAGTGTTTAGTTCTCTCAATGATCGCATCTTAAGTTCTCTCAGTTATGGTGTATAAGTTAGTTAAGTTTTCTTAGTGTTAGGTTTTTCATTGACTGCGTGTTAATTTTTCTTTGTGATCGCGTATTAAGTTCTTACTAAGTTGTAACCTAATTTCTCTCAATAATCGCGTATAAGTTCATTATGTTCTCTCGTTGTTCAGTTTTCTCAGTTGTCGCGTATAAGTTTTCTTTGTTCTCTCGGTGTTGAGTTCTTTCAGTGATCGCGTAGAAGTTCTCTCAGTGTTTAGTTCTGTCGATGATCGTGTCTTAAGTTCTCTCAGTTATCGCATATAAGTAAGCTAAGTTCTCTCAGTGTTAAGTTCTCTTATTGACCGCGTTTTAATTTGTCTCTGTGATTACGTGTTAAATTCTAACTTAGTTGTAGCCTAATTTCTCTCAATAATCACGTATAAGTGCGCGAAGTTCTCTCAGTATTAAGTTCTCTCATTGACCGCGTCTTAATTTGTCTCTGTGATTGCATGTTAAATTCTAACTAAGTTGTAACCTAATTTCTCTCGATACTCGCGTATAAGTTCATTATGTTCTCTCATTGTTCAGTTCTCTCAGTGGTCGCGTGTAAGTTTTCTTTGTTCTCTCAGTGTTAAGTTCTCTCAGTGATCATGTATATGTTCTCTAAGTTCTCTCAGTGTTTAGTTCTCTCAATGATCGCGTCTTAAAGTTTTCTCAGTTATCACGTATAAGTTAGCTAAGTTCTCTCAGTGTTAAGTTCTCTCATTGACTGCGTGTTAATTTGTCACTGCGATCGCGTGTTAAATTCTAACTAAGTTGTAACCTAATTTCTCTCAATAATCGCGTATAAGTTCATTATGTTCTCTCATTGTTCAGTTCTATCAGTGGTCGCGTATAAGTTTTCTTTGTTCTCTCAGTGTTAAGTTCTCTCAGTGATCGCGTATAAGTTCTCTTAAGTTCTCTCAGTGTTTAGTTCTCTCAATGATCACGTCTTAAGTTCTCTCAGTTATCGCGTAAAAGTAAGCCAAGTTCTCTCAGTGTTAAGTTTTCTCATTGACCGCGTGTAAATTTGTCTCTGCGATCGCGTGTTATGTTCTAACTAAGTTGTAACCTAATTTTTCTCAATAATCGCGTATAAGTTTATTATGTTCTCTCATTTTTCAGTTCTCTTAGTGGTCTCGTATAAATTTTTCTTTGTTTAAGTTCTCTCAGTGTTTAGTTCTCTCAATGATCGCGTCTTAAGTTCTCTCAGTTAATTTTATAAGTAAGCTAAGTTCTCTCAGTGTTAGGTTCTCTCATTGACCGCGTGTTAATTTTTCTTTGTGATCGCGTGTTAAGTTCTTACTAAGTTGTAACCTATTTTTTCTCAATTATCACATATAAGTTCTCTATGTTCTCTCATTGTTAAGCTCTCTCAGTGGTCGCGTATAAGTTTTCTTTGTTCTCTCAGTGTTAAGTTCTCTCATTGACCGCGTGTTGATTTGTCTCTGTGATCGCGTGTTAAATTCTAACTAAGTTGTAATCTAATTTCTCTAAATAATTGCGTATATGTTCATTATGTTCTCTCATTGTTCAGTTCTCTCAGCGGTCGCATAAAAGTTTTCTTTGTTCTCTCAGTGTTAAGTTCTATCAATGATCGCGTATAAGTTCTCTAAGTTGTCTCAGTGTTTAGTTCTCTCAATGATTGCGTCTAAAGTTCTCTCAGTTATCGCATATAAGTAAGCTAAGTTTTCTCAGTGTTAAGTTCTCTTATTGACCGCGTGTTAATTTGTCTCTGTGATCGCGTGTTAAATTCTAACTAAGTTATAACCTAATTTCTCTCAATAATCGCGAATAAGTTCATTATGTTTTCTCAATGTTAAGTTCTCTCAATGATCGTGTCATAAGTTCTCTCAGATATCGCATATAAGTAAGCTAAGTTCTCTCAGTGTTAAGTTCTCTTATTTATTGACCGCGTGTTAATTTGTCTCTGTGATCGCGTATTAAGTTCTAACTAAGTTGTAACCTAATTTCTCTTAATAATCGCGTATAAGTTCATTATGTTCTCTGATTGTTCAGTTCTCTCAGTGGTCGCATATAAGTTTTCTTTGTTCTCTCAGTGTTTAGTTCTCTCAATGATCGCGTATAAGTTCTCTAAAATCTCTCAGTGTTTAGTTCTCTCAATGATCGCGTCTTAAGTTATCTCAGTTATCGCGTTTAAGTAAGTTAAGTTCTCTTAGTGTTAGGTTTTTCATTGACCGCGTGTTAATTTTTCTTTGCGATCGCGTATTAAGTTCTAAGTTGTAACCTAATTTTTCTCAATAATCGCGTATAAGTTCATTATGTTCTCTCATTGTTCAGTTCTCTCAGTGGTCGCGTATAAGTTTTCTTTGTTCTCTCGGTGTTAAGTTCTTTCAGTGATTGCGTAGAAGTTCTCTCAGTGTTGAGTTCTCTCAATGATCGCGTCTTAAGTTCTCTCAGTTATCGCATATAAGTAAGCTAAGTTCTCTCAGTGTTAAGTTCTCTTATTGACCGCGTGTTAATTTGTCTCTGTGATCGCGTGTTAAATTCTAACTAAGTTGTAATCTAATTTCTCTCAATAATTGCGTATAAGTTTATTATGTTCTCTCATTGTTCAGTTCTCTCAGTGGTCGCATTAAAGTTTTCTTTGTTCTCTCAGTGTTAAGTTCTATCAATGATCGCGTATATGTTCTCTAAGTTCTCTCAGTGTTTAGTTCTCTCAATGATTGCGCCTTAAGTTCTCTCAGTTATCGCATATAAGTAAGCTAAGTTTTCTCAGTGTTAAGTTCTCTTATTGACTGCGTGTTAATTTGTCTCTGTGATCGCGTGTTAAATTCTAACTAAGTTGTAACCTAATTTCTCTCAATAATCGCGTATAAGTTCATTATGTTCTCTCATTGTTCAGTTCTCTCAGTGGTTGCTTATAAGTTTTCTTTGTTCTCTCAGTGTTTAGTTCTCTCGGTGATCGCGTATAAGTTCTCTTAGTTCTCTCAGTGTTTAATTCTCTCAATGATTGGTCTTAAGTTCTCTTAGTTATCGCGTATAAGTAAGCTAAGTTCTCTCAGTGTTAAGTTCTCTCATTGACCGCGTGTTAATTTGTCTCTGTGATCGCGTATTAAGTTCTAACTAAGTTGTAACCTAATTTCTCTTAATAATCGCGTATAAGTTCATTATGTTCTCTCATTGTTCAGTTCTCTCAGTGGTCGCGTTTAAGTTTTCTTTGTTCTGTCAGTGTTAAGTTCTCTCAATGATCGCGTATAAGTTCTCTAAGTTTTCTCAGTGTTTAGTTCTCTCAATGATCACGTCTTAAGTTCTCTCAGTTATCACGTATAAGTAAGTTAAGTTCTCTCGGTGTTTGGTTTTTCATTGTCCGCGTGTTAATTTGTCTCTGTGATCGCGTGTTAAATTCTAACTAAGTTGTTACCTAATTTCTCTTAATAATGGCGTATAAGTTCATTATGTTCCCTCATTGTTCAGTTCTCTCAGTGGTCGCGTATAAGTTTTTTTTGTTCTCTCAGTGTTAAGTTCTCTCAGTGATCGCGTATAAGTTCTCTAAGTTCTCTCAGTGTTTAGTTCTCTCAATGATCATGTCTTAAGTTCTATCATTTATCACGTATAAGTTAGCTAAGTCTCTCAGTTTTAAATTCTCTCATTGACCGTGTGTTAATTTGTCTCTGTGATCGAGTGTTAAGTTCTAACTAAGTTGTAACCTAATTTCTCTCAATAATCGCGTATAAGTTCATTATGTTCCCTCATTGTTCAGTTCTCTCAGTGGTCGCATTTAAGTTTTTTTTGTTCTGTCAGTGTTAAGTTCTCTCAGTGATCGCGTATAAGTTCTCTTAAGTTCTCTCAGTGTTTAGTTCTCTCAATGATCGCGTCTTAAGTTCTCTCATTTATCGTGTATAAGTAAGCTAAGTTCTCTCAGTGTTAAATTCTCTCATTGACCGCGTGTTAATTTGTCTCTGTGATCGCGTGTTAAGTTCTAACTAAATTGTAACCTAATTTCTCTCAATAATCGCGTATAAGTTCATTATGTTCTCTCATTGTTCATTACTCTCAGTGGTCGCGTATAAGTTTTCTTTGTTCTCTCAGTGTTAAGTTCTCTCAATGATCGCATATAAGTTCTCTCAATGTTTAGTTCTCTCAATGATCGCGTCTTAAGTTCTCTCAGTTATCACGTATAAGTAAGTTAAGTTCTCTCAGTGATCGCGTATAAGTTTTCTTTGTTCTCTCAGTGTTAAGTTCTCTCATTGACCGCGCGTTAATTTGTCTCTGTGATCGCGTGTTAAATTCTAACTAAGTTGTAACCTAATTTCTCTCAATAATCGCTTATAAGTTCATTATGTTCTCTCATTGTTCAGTTCTCTCAGTGGTCGCGTTTAAGTTTTCTTTGTTCTGTCAGTGTTAAGTTCTCTCAATGATCACATATAAGTTCTCTAAGT
Organism: Dreissena polymorpha; assembly: GCF_020536995.1. Taxonomy (NCBI): domain Eukaryota; kingdom Metazoa; phylum Mollusca; class Bivalvia; order Myida; family Dreissenidae; genus Dreissena; species Dreissena polymorpha. The sequence continues at coordinate 33,569,612 of NC_068362.1, forward strand.
TCTCTCAATGTTAAGTTCTCTCAATGATCGCGTCTTAAGTTCTCTCAGTTATCACGTATAAATAAGCTAAGTTCTCTCAGTGTTAAGTTCTCTCATTGACCGCGTGTTAATTGGTCTCTGTGATCGCGTGTTAAGTTCTAACTAAGTTGTAACCTAATTTCTCTCAATCGCATATAAGTTCATTATATTCTCTCATTGTTCAGTTCTCTCAGTGGTCGCGTTTAAGTTTTCTTTGTTCTGTCAATGTTAAGTTCTCTCAATGATCGCGTCTAAGTTCTCTAAGTTCTCTCAATGTTTAATTCTCTCAATGATCGTGTCTTAAGTTCTCTCAGTTATCGCGTATAAGTAAGCTAAGTTCTCTCAGTGTTAAGTTCTGTCATTGACCGTGTGTTAATTTGTCTCTGTGATCGCGTGATAAATTCTAACTAAGTTGTAACCTTATTTCTCTCAATAATCGCGTATAAGTTCATTATGATGTCTCAATGTTAAGTTCTCTCAATGATCGTGTCATAAGTTCTCTCAAATATCGCGTATAAGTGCTCTATGTTCTCTCAGTGTTAAGTTCTCTCAGTGTTCGCGTCTTAATTTTTCTTAGTGATCGCGTATATGTTCTGTTTTTTCTCTCAGTGTTAAGTGCGCAACATGATTTACCCCCAAACACCAAAAAAACAAACTGAAATGCACCCAAATACACCCAAATTCGCTCAAAATACCCAAATACTCATAATTTTGGCAGGTAAGGGTTAGGTTAGGGTTAGGTTAGAGTATTTTGGGTATTTTGGGTCTTTTTGGGGGTATTTGGGGGGTCTTAGGTTCTCTCAGTTATCGCGTATAAGTGCTCTAAGTTCTCTCAGTGTTAAGTTCTCTCAATAATAGCGTTTTAATTTTTCTATCTGATCGCGTCTTATTTTCTCTCAGTAATCGCGTGTAAGTTCTCTCTGTTCTGTCAGTGTTAAGTTCTATCAATGATGGCATTTTAATTTTTCTCAGTGATCGCGTAAAAGTTCTCTATTTTCTCTCAGTGTTTGTTTTCTCAGTGATTGTTTGTTATTTTCTCTCAATGATCGCGTCTTAATTTCTCTCAGTTATCGCGTATAAGTTCTTTAATTTCTCTCAGTGTTAAGTTCTTTAATTGACAGCGTGTTAATTTTTCTCTGTGATTGCTTGTTTAATTCTAACTAAGTTGTGACCTAATTTCTCTCAATAATTACGTATAAGTTCATTATGTTCTCTCATTGTTCAGTTCTCTCAGTGGTCGCATATAAGTTTTGTTTGTTCTCTCAGTGTTAAGTTCTCTCAATGATCGCGAATAAGTTCTCTAAAATCTCTCAGTGTTTAGTTCTCTCAATGATCGCATCTTAATTTCTCTCAGTTATCACGTATAAGTAAGTTAAGTTCTCTTAGTGTTAGGTTTTTCATTGACCGCGTGTTAATTTTTCTTTGTGATCGCGTATTAAGTTCTAACTAAGTTGTAACCTAATTTCTCTCAATAATCGCGTATAAGTTCATTATTTTCTCTCATTGTTCAGTTCTCTCAGTGGTCGCGTATAAGTTTACTTTGTTCTCTCGGTGTTAAGTTCTTTTAGTGATTGCCTAGAAGTTCTCGAAGTTCTCTCAGTGTTTAGTTCTCAAAATGATCGCGTCTTAAGTTCTCTCAGTTATTGCATATAAGTCAGCTAAGTTCTCTCAGTGTTAAGTTCTCTTATTGACCGCGTGTTAATTTGTCTCTGTGATCGCGTGTTAAATTCTAACTAAGTTGTAACCTAATTTCTCTCAATAATTGCGTATAAGTTTATTATGTTCTCTCATTGTTCAGGTCTCTCAGTGGTCGCGTATAAGTTTTCTTTGTTCTCTCGGTGTTAAGTTCTTTCAGTGATCGCGTAGAAGTTCTCTAAGTTCTCTCAGTGTTTAGTTCTCTCAATGATCGCGTCTTTAGTTCTCTCAGTTATCGCATATAAGTAAGCTAAGTTCTCTCAGTGTCAAGTTCTCTTATTGACCGCGTGTTAATTTGTCTCTGTGATCGCGCGTTAAATTCTAACTAAGTTGTAACCTAATTTCTCTCAATAATCGCGTATAAGTTTATTATGTTCTCTCATTGTTCAGTTCTCTCAGTGGTCGCGTATAAGTTTTCTTTGTTCTCTCAGTGTTTAGTTCTCTCAGTGATCGCGTATAAGTTCTCTAAGTTCTCTCAGTGTTTAATTCTCTCAATGATCGCATCTTAAGTTCTCTCAGTTATCGCGTATAAGTAAGCCAAGTTCTCTCAGTGTTAACTTCTCTCATTGACCACGTGTTAATTTGTCTCTGTGATCGCGTGTTAAATTCTAACTAAGTTGTAACCTAATTTCTCTCAATAATCGCGTATAAGTTCGTAATGTTTTCTCAATGTTAAGTTCTCTCAATGATCGTGTCATAAGTTCTCTCAGATATCGCATATAAATGCTCTATGTTCTCTCAGTGTTAAGTTCTCTCAGTGTTCGCGTCATAATTTCTCTTAGTGATCGCGTATATGTTCTGTTTTTTCTCTCAGTGTTAAATGCGCAACATGATTTACCCCAAAACACCCAAAAAAACCTGAAATGCACCCAAATACACCCAAATTCGCTCAACATACCCAAATACTCATAATTTTGGCATGTTAGGGTTAGGTTAGGTTAGGTTAGAGTATTTTGGGTATTTTGGGTCTTTTTGGGGGTATTTGGGGGGTCTTAGGTTCTCTCAGTTATTGCGTATAAGTGCTCTAAGTTATCTCAGTGTTATGTTCTCTCAATAATAGCGTTTTAATTTTTCTCACTTATCGCGTCTTATTTTCTCTCAGTATTCGCGTATAAGTTCTCTCTGTTCTGTCAGTGTTAAGTTCTGTCAATGATGGCATTTTAATTTTTCTCAGTGATCACGTATAAGTTCTCTATGTTCTCTTAGTGTTTGTTTTCTCAGTGATTGTTTGTTATTTTCTCTCAATGATCGCGTCTTAATTTCTCTCAGTTATCCCGTATAAGTTCTTAATTTCTCTCAGTGTTAAGTTCTCTAATTGATAGCGTGTTAATTTCTGTCTGCGATTGCGTGTTACGTTTTATCAATGATCGTGTCTTAATTTCTCTCAGTAATTACGTACAAGTTCTCTAATTTCTCTCCGTGTTAAGTTCTCTCAATGATCGCGTCGTAAGTTCTCTCAGTTATCACGTATAAGTGCGCTTAGTTCTCTCAGTGTTAAGTTCTCTCATTGACCGCGTGTTAATTTGTCTCTGTGATCGCGTGTTAAATTCTAACTAAGTTATAACCTAATTTTTCTCAATTAATCGTGTAGAAGTTCTCTATGTTCTCTCATTGTTAAGCTCTCTCAGTGGTCGCGTATAAGTTTTCTTTGTTCTCTCAGTGTTAAGTTCTCTCATTGACCACTTGTTAATTTGTCTCTGTGATTGCGTGTTAAGTTCTAACTAAGTTGTAACCTAATTTCTCTCAATAATCGCGTATAAGTTCATTATGTTTCTCATTGTTCAGTTCTCTCAGTGGTCGCGTTTAAGTTTTCTTTGTTCTGTCAGTGTTAAGTTCTCTCAATGATTGCGTAGAAGTTCTCTAAGTTCTCTCAGTGTTTAGTTCTCTCAATGATTGCGTCTTTAGTTCTCTCAGTTATCACGTATAAGTAAGTTAAGTTCTTCTCAGTGTTAGGTTTTTCATTGACCGCGTGTTAATTTGTCTTTGTGATCGCGTGTTAAATTCTAACTAAGTTGTAACCTAATTTCTCTTAATAATCGCGTATAAGTTCATTATGTTCCCTCATTGTTCAGTTCTCTCAGTGGTCGCATATAAGTTTTTTTTGTTCTCTCAGTGTTAAGTTCTCTCAGTGATCGCGTATAAGTTCTCTAAGTGCTCTCAGTATTTACTTCTCTCAATGATCGCGTCTTAAGTTCTCTCATTTATCGCGTATAAGTAAGCTAAGTTCTCTCAGTGTTAAATTCTCTCATTGACCGCGTGTTAATTTGTCTCTGTGATCGCGTGTTAAGTTCTAACTAAGTTGTAACCTAATTTCTCTCAATAATCGCGTATAACTTCATTATGTTCTCTCATTGTTCAGTTCTCTCAGTGGTCGTGTTTAAGTTTTCTTTGATCTCTCAGTGTTAAGTTCTCTCAATGATCGCGTATAAGTTCTCTAAGTTCTCTCAGTGTTTAGTTCTCTCAATGATCGCGTCTTAAGTTCTCTCAGTTATTCGCGTATAAATAAGCTAAGTTCTCTCAGTGTTAAGTTATCTCATTGACCGCGTGTTAAGTTGTCTCTGTGATCGCGTGTTAAATTCTCACTTAGTTGTAACCTAATTTCTCTCAATAATCGCGTACAAGTTCATTATGTTCTCTCATTGTTCAGTTCTCTCAGTGGTCGCGTATAAGTTTTCTTTGTTCTCTAAGTGTTTAGTTCTCTCAGTGATCGCGTATAAGTTCTCTAAGTTCTCTCAGTGTTTAATTCTCTCAATGATCGTGTCTTAAGTTCTCTCAGTTATCGCGTATAAGTAAGCTAAGTTCTTTTAGTGTTAAGTTCTCTCATTGACAGCGTGTTAATTTGTCTCTGTGATCGCGTGTTAAATTCTAACTAAGTTGTAACCTAATTTCTCTCAATAATCGCGTATAAGTTCATTATGTTCTCCTAATGTTAAGTTCTCTCAATGATCATGTTATAAGTTCTCTCAGATATCGCATATAAGTGCTCTATGTTCTCTCAGTGTTAAGTTCTCTCATTGACCGCGTGTTAATTTGTCTCTGTGATTGCTTGTTAAATTCTTACTAAGTTGTAACCTAATTTCTCTCAATAATCGCGTATCAGTTCATTATGTTCTCTAATTGTTCAATTTTCTCAGTGTTCGCATATAAGTTTTCTTTGTTCTCTCAGTGTTAAGTTCTCTCAATGATCGCATATAAGTTCTCTAAAATCTCTCAGTGTTAGTTGTCTCAATGATCGCGTCTTTAGTTTTCTCAGTTATCGTGTTTAAGTAAGTAAAGTTCTCTTAGTGTTAGGTTTTTCATTGACCGCGTTTTAATTTTTCTTTGTGATCGCATATTAAGTTCTAACTAAGTTGAAACCTAATTTCTCTCAATAATCGCGTATAACTTCATTATGTTCTCTCATTGTTCAGTTCTCTCAGTGGTCGCGTTTAAGTTTTCTTTGTTCTCTCGGTGTTAAGTTCTTTCAGTGATCGCGTAGAAGTTCTCTAAGTTGTCTCAATTGTTTAGTTCTCTCAATGATCGCGTCTTAAGTTCTCTCAGTTATCGCATATAAGTAAGCTAAGTTCTCTCAGTTTTAAGTTCTCTTATTGACCGCGTGTTAATTTGTCTCTGTGATCGCGTGTTAAATTCTAACAAAGTTGTAACCTAATTTCTCTAAATAATCTCGTATAAGTTCATTATGTTCCTTCATTGTTCAGTTCTCTCAGTGGTTGCGTATAAGTTTTTTTTGTTCTCTCAGTGTTAAGTTCTCTCAGTGATCGCCTATAAGTTCTCTATGTTCTCTCAGTGTTTAGTTCTCTCAATGATCGCGTCTTAAGTTCTCTCAGTTATCACGTATAAGTAAGCTAAGTTCTCTCAGTGTTAAATTCTCTCATTGACCGCGTGTTAATTTGTCCCTGTGATCGCGTGTTAAGTTCTAACTAAGTTGTAACCTAATTTCTCTCAATAATCGCGTATAACTTCATTATGTTCTCTCATTGATTCAGTTCTCTCAGTGGTCGTGTTTAAGTTTTCTTTGTTCTCTCAGTGTTAAGTTCTCTCAATGATCGCGTATAAGTTCTCTAAGTCCTCTCAGTGTTTAATTCTCTCAATGATCGTGCCTTAAGTTCTCTCAGTTATCGCGTATAAGTAAGCTAAGTTCTCTCAGTGTTAAGTTCTGTCATTGACTGCGTGTTAATATGTCTCTGTGATTGCTTGTTAAATTCGAAGTTGTAACCTAATTTCTCTCAATAATCGCGTATAAGTTCATTATGTTCTCGAATTGTTCAGTTCTTTCAGTGGTCGCATATAAGTTTTCTTTGTTCTCTCAGTGTTAAGTTCTTTCAATGATCGCGTATAAGTTCTCTAAAATCTCTCAGTGTTTAGTTCTCTCAATGATCGCGTCTTAAGTTCTCTCAGTTATCGCGTATTAGTAAGTTAAGTTCTCTCAGTGTTAGGTTTTTCATTGACCTGCGTGTTAATTTTTCTTTGTGATCGCGTATTAAGTTCTAACTAAGTTGTAACCTAATTTCTCTCAATAATCGCGTATAACTTCATTATGTTCTCTCATTGTTCAGTTCTCTCAGTGGTCGCGTATAAGTTTTCTTTGTTCTCTCGTTGTTAAGTTCTTTCAGTGATCGCGTAGAAGTTCTCTAAGTTCTCTCATTTGTTTAGTTCTCTCAATGATGGCGTCTTAAGTTCTCTCAGTTATCGCATATAAGTAAGCTAAGTTCTCTCAGTTTTAAGTTCTCTTATTGACCGCGTGTTAATTTGTCTCTGTGATCGCGTGTTAAATTCTAACCAAGTTGTAATCTAATTTCTCTCAATAATTGCGTATAAGTTCATTATGTTCTCTTATTGTTCAGTTCTCTCAGTGGTTGCATATAAGTTTTCTTTGTTCTCTCAGTGTTAAGTTCTATCAATGATCGCGTATAAGTTCTCTAAGTTCTCTCAGTGTTTAGTTCTCTCAATGATCGCGTCTTAAGTTCTCTCAGTTATCGCATATAAGTAAGCTAAGTTTTCTCAGTGTTAAGTTCTCTTATTGACCGCGTGTTAATTGGTCTCTGTGATCGCGTGTTAAATTCTAACTAAGTTGTAACCTAATTTCTCTCAATAATCGCGTATAAGTTCATTATGTTCTCTCATTGTTCAGTTCTCTCAGTGGTCGCTTATAAGTTTTCTTTGTTCTCTCAGTGTTTTGTTCTCTCAGTGATCTTGTATAAGTTCTCTAAGTTCTCTCAGTGTTTAATTCTCTCAATGATCGCGTCTTAAGTTCTCTCAGTTATCGCGTATAAGAAAGCTCAGTTCTCTCAGTGTTAAGTTCTCTCATTGACCGCGTGTAAATTTGTCTCTGTGATCGCGTGTTAAATTCTAACTAAGTTGTAACTTAATTTCTCTCAATAGTCGCGTATAAGTTCATTATGTTTTCTCAATGTTAAGTTCTCTCAATGATCGTGTCATAAGTTCTCTCAGATATCGCGTATAAATGCTCTATGTTCTCTCAGTGTTAAGTTCTCTCATTGTTCGCGTCATAATTTCTCTTAGTGATCGCGTATATGTTCTGTTTTTTCTCTCAGTGTTAAATGCGCAACATGATTTACCCCAAAACACCCAAAAAAACCTGAAATGCACCCAAATACACCCAAATTCGCACAAAAATTCGAAATACTACATAATTTTGGCATGTTAGGGTTAGGTTAGGGTTAGGTTAGAGTATTTTGGGTATTTTGGGTCTTTTTGGGGGTATTTGGGGGGTCTTAGGTTCTCTCAGTTATGGCGTATAAGTGCTCTAAGTTCTCTCAGTTTTAAGTTCTCTCAATAATAGCGTTTTAATTTTTCTCACTGATCGGGTCTTATTTTCTCTCAGTAATCGCGTATAAGTTCTCTCTGTTCTGTCAGTGTTAAGTTCTGTCAATGATGGCATTTTGATTTTTCTCAGTGATCGCGTATAAGTTCTCTATGTTTTCTCAGTGTTTGTTTTCTCAGTGATTGTTTGTTATTTTCTCTCAATGATCACGTCTTAATTTCTCTCAGTTATCGCGTATAAGTTCTTTAATTTCTCTCAGTGTTAAGTTCTCTAATTGACAGCGTGTTAATTTCTCTCTGCAATTGCGTGTTACGTTCTCTCAATGATCGTGTTTTAATTTCTCTCAGTAATTACGTACAAGTTCTCTAATTTCTCTCAGTGTTAAGTTCTCTCAATGATCGCGTCTTAAGTTCTCTCAGTTATCACGTATTAGTGCGCTTAGTTCTCTCAGTGTTAAGTTCTCTCATTGACCGCGTGTTAATTCGTCTCTGTGATCGCGTGTTAAATTCTAACTAAGTTATAACCTAATTTTTCTCAATTATCGTGTAGAAGTTCTCTATGTTCTCTCAATGTTAAGCTCTCTCAGTGGTCGCGTATAAGTTTTCTTTGTTCTCTCAGTGTTAAGTTCTCTCAATGATCGCGTATGAGTTCTCTTAGTGTTTAGTTCTCTCAATGATCGCGTCTTAAGTTCTCTCAGTTATCGCGTATAAGTAAGCTAAGTTCTCTCAGTGTTAAATTCTCTCATTGACCGCGTGTTAATTTGTCTCTGTGATAGCGTGTTAAGTTCTAACAAAGTTGTAACCTAATTTCTCTCAATAATCGCGTATAACTTCATTATGTTCTCTCATTGTTCAGTTCTCTCAGTGGTCGCGTTTAAGTTTTCTTTGTTCTCTCAGTGTTAAGTTCTCTCAATGATCGCGTATAAGTTCTCTAAGTTCTCTCAGTGTTTAGTTCTCTCAATGATCGCGTCTTAAGTTCTCTCAGTTATCGTGTATAAGTAAGCTAATGTCTCTCAGTGTTAAGTTCTCTCATTGACCGCGTGTTAATTTGTCTCTGTGATCGGGTGTTAAATTCTCACTTTGTTGTAACCTAATTTCTCTCAATTATCGCATACAAGTTCATTATGTTCTCTCATTGTTCAGTTCTCTCAGTGGTCGGGTATAAGTTTTCTTTGTTCTCTCAGTGTTTAGTTCTCTCAGTGATCGCGTATAAGTTCTCTAAGTTCTCTCAGTGTTTAATTCTCTCAATGATCGTGTCTTAAGTTCTCTCAGTTATCGCATATAAGTAAGTTAAGTTCTCTTAGTGTTAGGTTTTTCATTGACTGCGTGTTAATTTTTCTTTGTGATCGCGTATTTAGTTCTAACTGAGTTGTTACCTAATTTCTCTCAATAATTGCGTATAAGTTCATTATGTTCTCTCACTGTTCAGTTCTCTCGGTGGTCGCATATAAGTTTTCTTTGTTCTCTCAGTGTTAAGTTCTATTAATGATCGCGTATAAGTTCTCTAAGTTCTCTCAGTGTTTAGTTTTCTCATTGATTGCGTCTTAAGTTCTCTCAGTTATTGCATATAAGTAAGTTTTTTCAGTGTTAAGTTCTCTTATTGACTGCGTGTTAATTTGTCTCTGTGATCGCGTGTTAAATTTTAACTAAGTTGTAACCTAATTTCTCTCAATAATCGCGTATAAGTTTATTATGTTCTCTCATTGTTCAGTTCTCTCAGTGGTCGCTTATAAGTTTTCTTTGTTCTCTCAGTGTTAAGTTCTCTCAATGATCGCGTATAAGTTCTCTAAGTTCTCTCAGTGTTTAGTTCTCTCAATGATCGCGTCTTAAGTTCTCTCAGTTATCGCGTATAAGTAAGCTAAGTTCTCTCAGTGTTAAGTTCTCTCATTGACCGCGTGTTAATTTGTCTCTGTGATCGGGTGTTAAATTCTCACTTTGTTGTAACCTAATTTCTCTCAATTATCGCGTACAAGTTCATTATGTTCTCTCATTGTTCAGTTCTCTCAGTGGTCGGGTATAAGTTTTCTTTGTTCTCTCAGTGTTTAGTTCTCTCAGTGATCGCGTATAAGTTCTCTAAGTTCTCTCAGTGTTTAATTCTCTCAATGATCGTGTCTTAAGTTCTCTCAGTTATCGCGTATAAGTAAGTTAAGTTCTCTTAGTGTTAGGTTTTTCATTGACTGCGTGTTAATTTTTCTTTGTGATCGCTTATTAAGTTCTAACTGAGTTGTTACCTAATTTCTCTCAATAATTGCGTATAAGTTCATTATTTTTTTCTCACTGTTCTGTTCTCTCGGTGGTCGCATATAAGTTTTCTTTGTTCTCTCAGTGTTAAGTTCTATCAATGATCGCGTATAAGTTCTCTAAGTTCACTCAGTGTTTAGTTCTCTCATTGATTGCGTCTTAAGTTCTCTCAGTTATCGCATATAAGTAAGTTTTTTCAGTGTTAAGTTCTCTTATTGACTGCGTGTTAATTTGTCTCTGTGATCGCGTGTTAAATTCTAACTAAGTTGTAACCTAATTTCTCTCAATAATCGCGTATAAGTTTATTATGTTCTCTCATTGTTCAGTTCTCTCAGTGGTCGCTTATAAGTGTTCTTTGTTTTCTCAGTGTTTAGTTCTCTCAGTGATCGCCTATAAGTTCTCTAAGTTCTCTCAGTGTTTAATTCTCTCAATGATCGCATCTTAAGTTCTCTCAGTTATCGCGTATAAGTAAGCTAAGTTCTCTCAGTGTTAAGTTCTCTCATTGACGCGTGTTAATTTGTCTCTGTGATCGC